>NC_069502.1:1205004464-1205304464 GCF_027579735.1 Bombina bombina | reverse complement strand
TATATATATATATGAGAGAGAGAGAGAGAGAGAGAGAGAGAGAGAGAGAGAGAGAGAGAGAGAGAGAAAGAGAGAGAGATGCTCAAAAAACAAATTGTTGCAGTATGCAGTGATACCTTTTTATTGGACTAACATAATATTTAAAAGACAAGCTTTCAAGAGTTTTCCTCTCTTCCTCAGGTCTAAAGCAATACTGATCATTCTGATATAGATACACATCACATACAACAAATAGAAGGGAGGGAGGGGGGTCATAAAAGCAGAGAATGTGTCTGAAGGAGAAAATAGCTGAGAATAGCCAGAAAGAATAAATAAACAGAGGAGAGTACATAGGCCAGATGAGAGGAAAAACTAAAGGAACAAGAAACCAATATAGGACAATAAGATGAGAGATTTGAGAAAGTTATGGTAGTGTGTGAGAAAGCCAGAGTCTACATTAAGTCCTTCATTTCGTTCATGAAACGTCTTTCGTTCATGAGAGTCTTTGAAATTCCCTTTAAGAATTTTAATCCTGAGCTTAAGGATGGAGTGTCCAGTCTGGGTGAAGTGATGACCAACAGGGGTAAAATATCCATTTTCCTTGTGGTTTTTGATCAAGTGTCTGTGTAGATTCATTCTGAGATGCAGCTTTAGGCCAGTTTCTCCAATGTAGCTACCTCTGTCACACGCTGTACACTGTATCATGTACACCACATTAGCAGATGAGCACGAATAGGATCCTTTAATATTGTATGACGCCTTGTTGTGTCTGGCTGTGTTGTTGTCACATATATGTTGACACAGTTTGCAGAGTGATTTGTTACATTGTGCAGTGTCATTCTGTGTAAGCTTCTGTTCTGTGGTTAATTTGCTGCAGACCAATCTCTGTCTCAGGTTAGGCGGTTGTTTGAATGCTAGTATGGGGGGTTCAGGAAATATTTTTTGGAGTGTGGGGTCCTCTGAAATTAGTGGTTGTAGCTCTTTAATAATTTTGCGCACTCCTTCCAGAGTAGGGTTGTAAGTGACTACTAGAGTCACTACTGGGCTCATTGCCCATTAATCTCACTGCCAGAATACCACTGTCGACCATTTTGGTGACCGATGAGCGGCAACGGCTATGCATATGGTTACAGTTTAGTGTAGGGTTGCTGTGACTTTACTGTGATTGCCAGATCACGTGCATTGTGTACCTGTGTGCACCTTCATACAGTCAACATCATTTATATCATGATTATCATTGGCTAGTGGCTGAAACAAAGCATTCTAAGGTAGGTCATTGATGGGCATCCGCATGTTATGCGTTTTAGCATTCTATAAAGATTGCAGGTGCTAAAGTATCTTTAAATTCTGCAGTTAGCCTTATAAATACATTACACAAATGTAAAGGCATTTGAAAAACCTGCATTTTGTTCATGATTTAAAGAGGATATCATTTTTATAAAGTACCTAATTTACTTCTATCATCAAATTTAAAAAGAATACCTAGGTAAGTAGCGCTAGCGTGCCGTGCATGTGTCAGCAGAACTATATGGTAGCAGTTTTTTAAGAATGCTTTTAAAACTAGATGGCAGACGTTCTCGTGGCCGGACTTTTATCCGACGGACATTTGTATCCGATTGACAATATTCTGACAGACAAGTGGAAGTCGGATAACAGTCCGGCCACGAGAGAGATAGATAGATTCGATAGATAGATTCGATAGATCGATACAGTAGATGATAGATAAATAGATTTGATAGATAGATGATAGATAGATAGATAGATAGATAGATAGATAGATGATAGATAGATAGATAGATAGAAAAATAGATAGATTTGATAGATAGATAGATAGATAGATTTGATAGATAGATAGATAGATGGATAGATAGATAGATGATCGATAGATATATGATAGATAGATAGATAGATAGATAGATAGATAGATAGATTTGATAGATAGATTTGATAGATGATAGATGATAGATAGATAGATAGATAGATAGATGGATAGATGATAGATAGATAGATAGATAGATAGATAGATAGAAAAATAGATAGATTTGATAGATAGATATATAGATTTGATAGATAGATAGATAGATAGATAGATAAATAGATAGATGATAGATAGATAGACAGATTTGATAGATAGATAGATTTGATAGATAGGTAGTTAGATGGATGGATGGAGGGATAGATAGATAGATGATAAATAGATAGATAAATGATAGATGATATATAGACAGATAGATAGATAGATAAATTTGATAGATTTGATATATAGATATATAGATATATAGATAGATTTGATAGATAGATTTGATAGATTTGATAGATAGATAGATAGATGATAGATAGATAGATAGATAGATAGATAGATAGATAGATAGATACTGGGGCAAAACTACAGGGGGTGCAGAGGTCGCAACTGGGCCCCCAAGGGTGGGGGCCAGCTTAAAAAAATTTTTATTATTTTTTTTTATAAAAAATGTTGACCTGCCACTGCCTGCACTGATATCATGTGAGTGTGACATGATGCTTCATTAGTGTCTCTGACAACAGGGGTTAGTGTTTCTGTTTTACCCATTGGTGTTTATGTGTGTGTGTATGTTACTGTGTGTGTATTTATGCATGTGTATGTGTGTGTGTATGTTTGTATGTGTGTGTATGTATGTATGTGACTGTGAGTGTATTTATGCATGTGTATGTGTGTGTGTATGTATGTATGTGACTGTGTGTGTATTTATACATGTATGTTTGTATATGTGTGTATGTATGTATGTGACTGTGTGTGTATTTATACATGTATGTGTGTGTATGTGTGTATGTGACTGTGTGTATTTATGCATGTATGTGTGTGTGTGTGTGTGTGTGTGTGTGTGTATGTGTGTATGTATTTATGCATGTGTGTGTGTGTGTATGTGTGTGTATGTGTGTATGTATTTATGCATGTATGTGTGTGTGTGTGTATGTGTGTATGTATTTATGCATGTATGTGTGTGTGTGTATGTGTGTGTGTATGTGTGTATGTATTTATGCGTGTATGTGTGTGTGTGTGTGTGTGTGTGCATCTGTGTATGTATTTATGCATGTATGTGTGTGTGTGTGTATGTATGTATGTATGGGACTGTGTGTGTATTTATGCATGTATGTGTGTGTGTATGTATGTATGTGACTGTGTGTGTATTTATGCATGTATGTGTGCGTGTATGTATGTATGTGACTGTGAGTGTATTTATGCATGTATGTGTGTGTGTATGTATGTATGTGACTGTGTGTGTATTAATACATGTATATGTGTGTGTGTATGTATGTATGTGACTGTGAGAGCATTTATGCATGTATGTGTGTGTGTATGTATGTATGTGACTGTGTATTTATGCATGTATGTGTGTGTATGTATGTATGTGACTGTGTGTGTATTTATACATGTATGTGTGTGTGTATGTATGTATGTGAGTGTGTATTTATGCATGTATGTGTGTGTGTATGTGCCTGTGTGTGTATTTATGCATGTATGTGTGTGTGTGTGTGTGTGTGCATGTATGTATGTGACTGTGTGTGTATTTATGCATGTATGTGTGTGTGTGTATGTATGTATGTATGTGACAGTGTGTGTATTTATACATGTATGTGTGTGTATGTATGTATGTGACTGTGTGTGTATTTATACATGCATGTTTGTGTATGTGTGTATGTATGTATGTGACTGTGTGTGTATTTATACATGTATGTGTGTGTATGTATGTGTGTATGTGACTGTGTGTGTATTTATACATGTATGTTTGTGTATGTGTGTATGTATGTATGTGACTGTGTGTGTATTTATACATGTATGTGTGTGTATGTATGTGTGTATGTGACTGTGTATGTATTTATGCATGTATGTGTGTGTATGTTTGTGGAACCAGCAAATTACAGACTTTGTTACTACAGCATGGGGGGAGGGGGTAAACAGTGTCACTATACAGTACCACTATATACAGTACTGGGGGGCTGGACTATGTCACAGACTACTGTGGTCACTTTATAAAGTACTGGGGCAGGTAGGGTCAGGCCAGCCATCTCACTGGCAGATTACAGACTGTGTCACTTACTCACTATATACAGTACTGGTGGGTTAAACGGTGTCACTATATACAGTAATAGGGGTCAGACCATCTCACAGACTGTGGGCACAGGGTACCTCCTTTTGCAGACATGTAATCTGATTCACATTTTTTTTCTGTGTTAAATGTTAAAAAAAAAAAAAAAAGATATGTATCAAATTCCCTTTTTTTTCGAGGGTGGGGGGTTGGGGTTCTTAGATTCTTGTACCTGAGCCCTGTGGTTTCTAGTTACGCCTCTGGATAGGTAGATAGATGATCGATAGATAGATAAATAGATAGATGATAGATAGATAGATAGATAGATAGATAGATAGATAGATAGATAGATAGATAGATAGATTCAATAGATAGATAGATAGATAGATAGATAGATAGATAGATAGATAGATAGATAGATAGATAGATAGATAGATAGATAGATAGATAGATAGATAGATAGATGATAGATAGATTAGATAGATTAGATAGATAGATAGATAGATAGATGATAGATAGATAGATAGATAGATAATAGATAGATAAATAGATAGTTGATAGATAGATTCGATAGATAGATAGATAGATGATAGATAGATTTGATAGATAGATTTGATAGATAGATAGATAGATAGATAGATAGATAGATAGATAGATGATAAATAGCTAGATAGATAGATAGATAGATGATAGATAGATGATAGATACATAGATAGATGATAGATAGATAGATATATGATAGATAGATATATGATAGATAGATATATGATAGATAGATTTGATAGATAGATGATAGATAGATGATAGATAGATTTGATAGATAGATAGATAGATAGATAGATGATAGATAGATAGATAGATAGATAGATAGATGATAGATAAATAGATAGATTTGATAGATAGATAGATAGATAGATAGATAGATAGATGATAGATAGATGATAGATAGATAAATATATAGATAGATAGATGATAGATAGATAGATAAATAAATAGATAGATAGATAATAGATAGATAAAAATATAGATAGATTCGATAGATAGATAGATAGATAGATAGATAGATAGATAGATAGATAGATAGATAGATAGATGATAGATAGATGATAGATAGATAGATGATAGAAAGATAGATGATAGATAAATATATAGATAGATAGATGATAGATAGATAGATAGAATATTTCACAAACAGAGAACTACAAGACGTGCGGGCTGGGAACCATCGTTAGGTACCCAGAGGCGGTTGCGGTGACAGAGGCTCTGATTTGAACTAAGCACTCTGGAGCGTATCTGCCCCCGGCCGAACTTGGTACGTGCTTCGGCATTCTGTCCGTCAGAATTCTGTCAGAGCACCTTAGTTCCTACAGAATGCATAACAGTGTTAAAAGCATTTGTGCAAAACTACTGCAGTATAGTGTCCCAGGCACATGCACACTCCTGAACATACCTACCTCTTGTCAACAAAGGATAATAAGAACATTTTCAGCTAAATTTGACAATAGAAGTATTTGTTTTTAATTATAAACTCTATCTGAATAATGGAAAAAATAGGGCTTTGTATTCCTTAAAACATACACTGCTATTGTCCTTTATTTAAAATAAACTGTAAATGACAGGATGGCCATACTAAGGTCACTGCAACATTGTTACTTAATTATTATTTATGTGTTTAGTCCCTGCAACGCAATTAACAATATAAAGCCAGATTACAAGTGGAGCGCAAACGTTTGCGCGAGAGTGATATTGGGTTTTCACATTCGTTTGTATGGAAGTTAAAATTTGCGCGTATTACAAATGATCCCTTGAGAGCAATTGATGTTAATGCTCCATGGGCTAGCACGTCCTAAGAGCTCTGGTCAACTGTTTCACAAAATAAAAAAGTGTAACAAAACACATCAAAATACATTACACAGTACAGTTACACTCATAATAACACCATCTAATAAATATACATTACACAGTAGAGTTACACTCATAATAACACAATCTAATAAATATACATTACACAGTACAGTTACACTCATAATAACACCATCTAATAAATATACATTACACAGTACAGTTACACTAATAATAACACCATCTAATAAATATACATTGCACAGTACAGTTACACTCATAATAACACAATCTAATAAATATACATTACACAGTACAGTTACACTTATAATAACACCATCTAATAAATATACATTACACAGTACAGTTACACTCATAATAACACCATCTAATACATTTACATTACACAGTACAGTTACACTCATAATAACACCATCTAATACATTTACATTACACAGTACAGTTACACTCATAATAACACCAATAAATATACATTATACAGTACAGTTACACTCATAATAATACCATCTAATAAATATACATTACACAGTACAGTTACACTCATAATAACACCATCTAATATATATACATTACACAGTACAGTTACGCTCATAATAACACATCTAATAAATATACATTACACAGTACAGTTACACTCATAATAACATCATCTAATAAATATACATTACATAGTACAGTTATACACAATAACACTATCTAATAAATATACATTACACAGTAGAGTTACACTCATAATAACACCAATAAATATACATTATACAGTACAGTTACACTCATAATAATACCATCTAATAAATATACATTACACAGTACAGTTACACTCATAATAACACCATCTAATATATATACATTACACAGTACAATTACACTCATAATAACACCATCTAATATATATACATTACACAGTACAGTTACTCTCATAATAACACCAATATGTATTACAAATGATCCCTTGAGAGCAATTGATGTTAATGCTCCACGGGCTAGCACGTCCTAAGAGCTCTGGTCAACTGTTTCACAAAATAAAAAAGTGTAACAAAACACATCAAAATACATTACACAATACAGTTACACTCATAATAACACCATCTAATAAATATACATTACACAGTAGAGTTACACTCATAATAACACAATCTAATAAATATACATTACACAGTACAGTTACACTCATAATAACACCATCTAATAAATATACATTACACAGTACAGTTACACTCATAATAACACCATCTAATAAACATACATTACATAGTACAGTTACACTCATAATAACATAATGTAATATATATACATTACACAGTACAGTTACACTCATAATAACACCATCTAATATATATACATTACACAGTACAGTTACACTCATAATAACACCATCTAATATATATACATTACACAGTACAGTTACACTCATAATAACACCATCTAATAAATATACATTACACAGTACAGTTACACTCATAATAACACAATCTAATAAATATACATTACACAGTACAGTTACACTCATAATAACACCATCTAATAAATATACATTACACAGTACAGTTACACTTATAATAACACCATCTAATAAATATACATTACACAGTACAGTTACACTCATAATAACACCATCTAATAAATATACATTACACAGTACAGTTACACTCATAATAACACCAATAAATATACATTATACAGTACAGTTACACTCATAATAATACCATCTAATAAATATACATTACACAGTACAGTTACACTCATAATAACACCATCTAATATATATACATTACACAGTACAGTTACGCTCAAAATAACACATCTAATAAATATACATTACACAGTACAGTTACACTCATAATAACATCATCTAATAAATATACATTACACAGTACAGTTATACACAATAACACTATCTAATAAATATACATTACACAGTAGAGTTACACTCATAATAACACCAATAAATATACATTATACAGTACAGTTACACTCATAATAATACCATCTTATAAATATACATTACACAGTACAGTTACACTCATAATAACACCATCTAATAAATATACATTACACAGTACAGTTACACTCATAATAACACCAATAAATATACATTACACAGTACAGTTACACTCATAATAACACCAATAAATATACATTATACAGTACAGTTACACTCATAATAATACCATCTAATAAATATACATTACACAGTACAGTTACACTCATAATAACACCATCTAATATATATACATTACACAGTACAGTTACGCTCAAAATAACACATCTAATAAATATACATTACACAGTACAGTTACAATCATAATAACACCATCTAATAAATATACATTACACAGTACAGTTATACACAATAACACTATCTAATAAATATACATTACACAGTAGAGTTACACTCATAATAACACCAATAAATATACATTATACAGTACAGTTACACTCATAATAATACCATCTTATAAATATACATTACACAGTACAGTTACACTCATAATAACACCATCTAATATATATATATATATATACATTACACAGTACAGTTACGCTCATAATAGCACATCTAATAAATATACATTACACAGTACAGTTGCACTCATAATAACACCATCTAATAAACATGCATTACATAGTACAGTTACACTCATAATAACATCATGTAATATATATACATTACACAGTACAGTTACACGCATAATAACACCATCTAATATATATACATTACACAGTACAGTTACACTCATAATAACACCATCTAATATATATACATTTCACAGTACAGTTACACTCATAATAACACATCTAATAAATATACATTACAGAGTACAGTTACACTCATAATAACATCATGTAATAAAAATACATTACACAGTACAATTACACACATAATAATACCATCTAATATATATACATTACAAAGTACAGTTACGCTCATAATAACACATCTAATAAATATACATTACACAGTACAGTTACACTCATAATAACATCATGTAATAAATATACATTACACAGTACAGTTACACACATAATAACACCATCTAATATATATACATTACACAGTACAGTTACACTCATAATAAAACCATCTAATATATATACATTACACAGTACAGTTACACTCATAATAACACCATCTAATAAATATACATTACACAGTACAGTTACACTCATAATAACACTATCTAATAAATATACATTACACAGTACAGTTACACTCATAATAACACTGTCTAATAAATATACATTACACAGTATAGTTACACTCAAAATAACGCTATCTAATAAATATACATTACACAGTACAGTTACACACATAATAACACTATCTAATAAATATACATTACACAGTACAGTTACACTCATAACACTATCTAATAAATATACATTACACAGTACAGTTACGCTCATAATAACATATCTAATAAATATACATTACACAGTACAGTTACACTCATAATAACACCTATCTAATATATTTTCTGTAATTTAGTGTTTGTTTTTTTTGTACTTTAGCTAATTTAATTTAATTTAGGTAATTGTATTTAATTTAGTTAATTTAGTTAATTTATTTAATTATAGCGTAGTGTTAGGTGTTATTGTAACTTTTTATTTTACAGGTAAATTTGTATTTATTTTAGCTAGGTAGTTATTAAATAGTTAATAACTATTTAATAACTATTCTACCTAGTTAAAATAAATACAAACTTGCCTGTAAAATAAAAATAAACCATAAGCTAGCTACAATGTAACTATTAGTTATATTGTAGCTATCTTATGGCTAGATTTAGAGTTTTGTCGGTAACTACCCGCGTAGCTAACACTGGCTTTTTTTCCCCGCACCTTTTAAATACCGCTGGTATTGAGAGTTCACACAATGGCTGCGTTAGGCTCCAAAAAAGGAGAGTAGAGCATAATTTACCGCCACTGCAACTCTCAATACCAGCGGTGCTTACGGACCCGGGCAGCTTCAAAAACGTGCTCGTGCACAATTCCCCCATAGGAAACAATGGGGCAGTTTGAGCTGAAAAAAAACCTAACACTTGCAAAAAAGCAGCGTTCAGCTCCTAACGCAGCCCCATTGCTTCCTATGGGGAAACACTTCCTAAGTCTGCACCTAAAACCCTAACATGAACCCCGAGTCTAAACACCCCTAACCTTACACTTATTAACCCCTAATCTGCCGCCCCCGCTATCACTGACCCCTGCATATTTTTTTAACCCCTAATCTGCCGTTCCGTACACCGCCGCGACCTACGCTATCATCTATTTACCCCTAATCTGCTGTCCCTAACACCGCCGACCCCTATATTATATTTATTAACCCCTAATCTGCCCCCCCCAACGTCGCCGTTACCTACCTACAATTATTAACCCCTAATCTCTCGACCACACCTCACCGCTACTCTAATAAAGTTATTAACCCCTAAAGCTAAGTCTAACCCTAACCCTAACACCCCATAAATTAAATATAATTTAAATCTAATGAAATAAATGAACTCTTATTAAATTAATTAATCCTATTTAAAGCTAAATACTTACCTGTAAAATAAACCCTAATATAGCTACAATATAACTAATAATTATATTGTAGCTATTTTAGGATTTATATTTATTTTACAAGCAGCTTTGTATTTATTTTAACTATGTACAATAACTATTAAATAGTTAATAACTATTTAATAGCTACCTAGTTAAAAATAATTACAAAATTACCTGTAAAATAAATCCTAACCTAAGTTACAAATAAACCTAACACTACACTATCAATAAATTAATTAACTAAACTACCTACAATTATCTACAATTAAACCTAACACTACACTATCAATAAATTAATTACATACAAATACCTACAAATAAATACAATTAAATAAACTAACTAAAGTACAAAAAATAAAAAAAAAACTAAGTTACAAAAAATAAAAAAATATTTACAAACATTATAAAAATATTACAACAATTTTAAGCTAATTACACCTACTCTAAGCTCCCTAATAAAATAACAAAGCCCCCCAAAATAAAAAAATGCCCTACCCTATTCTAAAATACAAATAGAAAAGCTATTTTACCTTACCAGCCCTTAAAAATCAGCCAATCAGATTCAAGTTCAATTGGATCAGCCAATAGATCAGCCAATACAATCTGAGCTCAATCTGATTGGCTGATTGGATCAGCCAATCGGATTGAACTTGAATCTGATTGGCTGATTCTATCAGCCAATCAGATTTTTCCTACCTTAATTCCGATTGGTTGATAGAATCCTATCAGCCAATCGGAATTCGAGGGACGCCATCTTGGATGACATCCCTTAAAGGAACCTTCATTCTGTGTTAGGACGTCGGAAGAAGAGGATGGATCCGCGCCGGAGGTCTTGAAGATGGAGCCGCTCGTCGGCGGATGGAAGAAGATAGAAGATTCCGCGTGGATGAAGATGTCTACCGGTTGGATCTCCTCTTCTGCCCGGATAGGATGAAGACTTCTGCCCGATGATGGACCTCTTCAGCCGCCGCTTGGGCCAAGACTTGGTGATACCCGGCGTGGTGAAGATAAGGTAGGAAGATCTTCAGGGGCTTAGTGTTAGGTTTATTTAAGGGGGGTTTGGGTTAGATCAGGGGTATGTGGTGGTGGGTTGTAAATGTTGGGGGGGGGTTATTGTATGTTTTTTTTTACAGGCAAAAGAACTGAATTCTTTGGGGCATGCCCCGCAAAGGGCTTTTAAGGGCTGGTAAGGTAAAATAGCTTTTCTATTTGTATTTTAGAATAGGATAGGGCATTTGTTTATTTTGGGGGGCTTTGTTATTTTATTAGGGGGCTTAGAGTAGGTGTAATTAACTTAAAATTGTTGTAATATTTTTATAATGTTTGTAAATATTTTTTTTATTTTTTGTAAATTAGTTCTTTTTTATTTTTTGTAACTTAGTTCTTTTTTTATTTTTTGTACTATAGTTAGTTTATGTAATTGTATTTATTTGTAGGTATTTGTATGTAATTCATTTATTGATAGTGTAGTGTTAGGTTTAATTGTAGATAATTGTTGGTATTTTATTTAATTAATTTATTGATAAATAGTGTTAGGTTTAATTGTAACTTAGGTTTGTATTTATTTTACAGGAAATTTTGTAATTATTTTAACTAGGTAACTATTAAATAGTTATTAACTATTTAATATCTATTGTACCAGGTTAAATTAAATTCAAAGTTGCCTGTAAAATAAATATTAATCCTAAAATAGCTACTATATAATTATAATTTATATTGTAGCTATTTTAGGATTTATTTTACAGGTAAGTATTTAGCTTTAAATAGGAATAATTTATTTAATAAGAGTTAATTTATTTTGTTAGATTTAAATTATATTTTACTTAGGGGGGTGTTAGTGTTAGGGTTAGACTTAGCTTTAGGGGTTAATACATTTATTATAGTGTTGGCGAGGTCCGGTCTGCAGATTAGGGGTTAATACTTGAAGTTAGGTGTCGGTGATGTTAGGGAGGGCAGATTAGGGGTTAATACTATTTATTATAGGGTTTTTGAGGCGGGAGTGAGGCGGATTAAGGGTTAATAACTTTATTATAGTAGCGGTGAGGTCCGGTCGGCAGATTAGGGGTTAATAAGTGTAGGTAGGTGGCGGCGACATTTGGGGTGGCAGATTAGGGGTTAATAAATATAATATAGGGGTCAGCTGTGTTAGGGGCAGCAGATTAGGGGTACATAGGGATAACGTAGCTGGCGGCGGTGTGCTTTCGGCCGATTAGGTGTTAAAATTTTTTAATAGAGTGGCGACGATGTGGGGGGACCTCGGTTTAGGGGTACGTAGGTAGTTTATGGGTGTTAGTGTACTTTAGAGCACAGTAGTTAAGAGCTTTATGAACTGGCGTTAGCCCAGAAAGCTCTTAATTCCTGGCTTTTTGCTGCGGCTGGAATTTTGTCGTTAGATTTCTAACGCTCACTTCAGCCACGACTCTAAATACCGGTGTTAGAAAGATCCCATTGATAAGATAGGATACGCAATTGACGTAAGGGGATCTGCGGTATGGAAAAGTCGTGGCTGCAAATTGAGCGTTAGACCCTTTCCTGACTGACTCTAAATACCAGCGGTAGCCCAAAACCAGCGTTAGGAGCCCCTAACGCTGGTTTTGACGGCTAACGCCAAACTCTAAATCTAGCCGTTAGGGTTTATTTTACAGGTAAGTATTTAGTTTTAAATAGGAATTATTTAGTTAAAGGGACAGTCTACACCAGAATTTTTATTGTTTTAAAAGATAGATAATCCCTTTATTACCCATTCCCCAGTTTTGCATAACCAACACAGTTATATTAATATACTTTTAACCTCTGTGATTATCTTGCAGCTAAGCCTCTGCAACATGCCCCTTTATTTCAGTTCTTTTGACAAACTTGCAGTTTAGCCAATCAGTGCCTGCTTCACATGCACGAGCACAGTGTTATCTATATGAAATACATGAACTAACACCCTCTACTGGTGAAAAACTGTTAAAATGCATTCTGAAAAGAGGTGGCCTTCAAGGTCTAAGAAATTAGCATATGAACCTCCCAGGTTAAGCTTTCAACTAAGCATACCAAGAGAACAAAGCAAAATTGGTGATAAAAGTAAATTGGAAAATTGTTTAAAATTACATGCTCTATCTGAATCATAAAAGTTTATTTTGGCCTAGACTGTCCCTTTAATGATAGGAATATTTATTTAGATTTATTTAAATGATATTTAAGTTAGGGGGTGTTAGGTTTAGGGTTAGACTTAGGCTTAGGGGTTAATAACTTTAATATAGTGGCGGTGACGTTGGGGGCGGTAGATTAGGGGTAAATAAATTTAGGTAGGTGGCGGCGATGTTAGGGACAGCAGATTAGGGGTTAATACTATTTAACTAATGTTTGCGAGGTGGGTGTGCGGCAGTTTAGGGGTTAATATGTTTATTATAGTGTCGGCGATGTTGGGGGTGGCAGATTAGGGGTTAATAAGTGTAGATAGGTGGCGGCGACATTGGGGGCAGCAGATTAGGGGTTAATAAATATAATGTAGGTGTCGACGATGTTGGGGGCAGCAGATTAGGGGTTAATACATATAATGTAGGTGGCGGGGGTGTCCGGAGCGGCAGATTAGGGGTTAATTATTATTTTTTAGTATTTGCAATGCGGGAGGGCCCCGGTTTAGGGGTTAATAGGTAGTTTATGGGTGTTAGTGTACTTTTTAGCACTTTAATTATGAGTTTTATGCTACAGCGTTGTACCATAAAACTCATAACTACTGACTTTTAAATGCGTTAGGACTCTTGACAGGGTAGGGTATACCGCTCAATATCAGCGCTATGAAAGTCCCATAGAAAAAAAGACTTTATGAAGTTTACGTAAGTCGTTTTGCGGTAAGGCCAAAGAAGTGTGCAATACACCAAAACCTTCAAGACTCGTAATACCAGCGGGCGTAAAAAAGCAGCGTTAAGACCTCTTAACGCTGCTTTTTACCCTAACGCACAACTCATAATCTAGCCGACTATTTAATAAATATATATTACACAGTACAGTTACACACATAATAACACTGTCTAATAAATATACATTACACAGTACAGTTACACTCATAATAACACTGTCTAATAAATATACATTACACAGTACAGTTACACACATAATAACACTGTCTATTAAATATACATTACACAGTACAATGTTCATTTTTATTCAACAAAAAAAAAATTGATTGCCCACTGGCTGATTAACAGAACTTCCTACTGCCTTATAGATAGTGATATGCCTTACAAGGATTAATATATATATATATATATATATATATATATATATATATATATATATATATATATATATTTTTTTTTTTATATATATATATGTTACTGTTAAAGTGCAGAATCAGTTAATGTGCACATTACCTAGTTAATCTGCAGATTAACTGATTTGCTCAGTTAAAGTGCAGAATCTGCACTTTACCTAGGTAATGTGCACATTAACTGCTTCCATGTAGTTAAAGTGAGAAAAGTTTGTTTCTCTCATGTAAACTGTTTATTGAAAAAGAAGCCAAAGAATGTTCCAATTTCTGCCGAGGGCAGATACGCTCCAGAGTGCTCTGTTCTAATCAGAGCCTCGGGCGCCACAACTGCCTCTGGGAACCTTACCATGGGTCTCAGCCCGCACGTCTTGAAATTCTCTGTCTGGGAAATTATCTATCGAATCTATCTATGTAATTCAAAGTGTCACCAATTTTTAGACTGCACAAATAAGTAAGCAATTGCAAATTCATTTCCAATATCAAATCTAAAAACTGCAATAAAATAATTTGTGACTGCAAATTCATTTCCTAGATCTAATATTTTAAACCGTTTGATTGTTTGTATTATATTTTTTTAATTGTTATAGTTGAGTTTAACAAAATAAAGAACATGATGTTAAATAATAAGATTATGCTAATTTCATTAATTGTTATAGTTGAGTTTAACAAAATAAATAAAGAACATGATGTTAAATGATAGTTGAGTTTAACGAAATAAATAAACAACAGAGGGCAGATACGCTCCAGAGTGCTCTGTTCTAATCAGAGCCTCGGGCGCCGCAACTGCCTCTGGGAACCTTACCAGGGGTCTCAGCCCGCACATCTTGAAATTCTCTGTCTGGGAAATGATCTATCCATCTATTGAATCTATCTATTTATTATAGATTCGATAGATAGATAGATAGATAGATAGATAGATAGATAGATAGATAGATAGATAGATAGATAATTTCCCAGACAGAGAATTTCAAGACATGCGGGCTGGGACCCATGGTAAGGTTCCCAGAGGCAGTTGCGGCGCCCGAGGCTCTGATTAGAACAGAGCACTTTGGAGTGTATCTGCCCTCGGCCGAAATCGGAACATTTTGTTCTTAATTTATTTCGTTAAACTCAAATATTATTTAACATCATGTTCTTTATTTATTTCGTTAAACTCAACTATAACAATTAATGAAATTAACATAATGTTATTATTTAACATCATGTTCTTTATTTATTTCGTTAAACTCAACTATAACAATTAAAAAAATATAATACAAACAATCAAACGGTTTAAAATATTAGATCTAGGAAGTGAATTTGCAGTCACAAATTGTGTCTGGAGCGTATCTGCCCTCGGCCAAATCGGAACATTCTGTTCTTTATTTATTTCATTCTTCTGCTTCTTTTTCAATAAACCGTTTACATGAGAGAAACAAACTTTTTTAAAAGCTAAAATGCTTTTTTTTTTTGCACTTTAACTAGTGCCTTTAACACCAGGAGTGGGCATTATGAGTATCTTGTAATGCGCTTTGGCCTATGTAATGGTCCAGCTGTTTTCCAGGAATTTATTAATGATGTCCTATGAGATATGTTGCAACAGTGTGTTGTGGTGTACTTGGATGATATCCTCATACACTCACCCACTCTTGAGGCTCATCATTCTGATGTTACACGGGTACTTCAGATATTATGTGAGAACGGCCTGTTTTGTAAACTCGAGAAATGTGAGTTCCATCAGACTCAAGTAACCTTCCTAGGTTATGTAATCTCCATTGCAGGGTTCTCCATGGATCCTGACAAGTTGTCTGCAGTCCTGCAGTGGCCTCGCCCAGTTGGTCTTCACTCTATTCAACGTTTTTTGGGCTTTGCCAATTACTATAGGAAGTTTATTAAAAACTTTTCTTCCTTGGTCAAACCTATCACTGACATGACCCGTAAGGAGAATGATCCACTCCATTGGTCACCTACTGCCAATAAGGCTTTTGAGAATCTTAAGACTGCCTTTGCTGCTGCCCTAGTTCTGGCTCATCCTAACCCTGTCCTGCCTTTCATTCTTGAGGTTGATGCATCTGAGACAGGAGTAGGTGCCCTCTTGTCTCAATTGTGGTTGACCATTTTTGTAAAATGTCACATTGCATTCCCTTGAAGAAGCTACCTACCGCTCAGGAACTTGCTTCCATTTTTACCCGGGAGGTCTTCCGTTTACATGGGTTACCCAAGGAGATAGTCTCGGACCGGGGTAGCAAGTTAGTCTTCATATTTTGGCATTCCTTTTGTGATCAAATGGGGATCCAGCTTTCATTCTCCTCGGCATATCATCCTCTATCCAATGGGGTTGCGGAACGGTCTAATCAAGCTCTGGAACAGTTCCTCCGTTGCTATGTAACAGATCACCACAATAATTGATCTGAACTGTTACATTGGGCAGAGTTCGCTCGTAATAGTGCTATTAATGCTTCCTTTCAGTTATCCCTGTTCATGGCGAATTATGGGTTTCAACCATCCTTGTTGCATGATTCATTCATGTCTCAGGGTATTCCGACTTTGGAGGAGCCTCTCCTGCAACTCCGTTCCACATGGGTGAAGATTCAGGATTGCCTTCATCGTTCTATGCAGCTCCAAAAGTTCCAGGCTGATCGTAGGCGTCTGCCCGTGCCTACCTACCTGGTTGGTGAGAGGGTTTAGCTGTCCTCCCGCAACTTTAACCTTCGTGTGGCTTCCAATAAACTGGCTCCCTGTTATGTTGGTCCTTTTCGAATACTCAGACGGGTCAATCCTGTGGCCTATGCTCTTGACCTTCCTCCTGCAATGCGCATCTCCAATGCTTTTTATGTCTCCCTCTTGAAACCATTGGTTTGTAATCGGTTTACCACTGTGTTGCCTATCCCTATCATATCTCTGTTGACAACCATGAAGAATATGAGGTCAGCAGCATCATTGACTCTCGTATGTCCAGGAGCCGCCTACAGTATTTGGTTCACTGGAGGGGCTACAGTCCGAAGGAGCGTTCATGGGTTCCCTCCTCTGATGTAAATGCTCCTGCCCTCCTCCATGCCTTCCATGCCCGTTTCCCCAATAAGCGTTTTGTCCTCCCGCGGGGGAGGGTTCATTGAGAGGAGGGTACTGTCAGGGATTTTTCCCTGTTTTGTTTGCCATTTGCTGCTGGCAGCCATTTTACTCACCTCTTACTGAATATGGTGCAGAGTGTCTGATGCTGCTCATTTCCTACATGCCCTCTTATGGCCGGACTGTTGTACATCATCCGTGTGAGACAGGTTGCAGTCTCAGAATTGAGATGTCATCACTTATTATTTAAAGGGCCTCTGTTCAGTATGCTTTGCCCTTGTATTGTCTCAGACCTGTTTGTGAGTTCCTGTGTATTACCTGGCTGTCTAACATCTCTTCTGGTTCCTGATTCCTGGCTTTTTCCTGACCTCTGCTGTTCTCCTTGTTCCTGATTCCTGCTCGTCTGACTATTCGCTTTGGCTCCTGACTCGGCTCATTTGACTACCAACTCTGACTTTGACTCCTGACTTGTTATTTGACTTGTGGACTTTTTTTTTGGCACCCTGACAGTAACTCACCATAGTACAAGCCACTGAGATGTTGTTCATTCCTGGTAGAACACTTCTCTCTCTGTTTGCATTTGTAGTACTGTGTTTAATTGCTGATATATACAATGCATCAATGCATGTTTAAATGTCTGTAATGTCAACTTAATACATCATCCATTAAAAGGTATAAATGTATAAAAAAAATGTTCCTTCATTGTGGCTTCATAGCATATTTTGGGTCAGATTACAAGTGGATCGCTAAATATTGCTTGCATGCAAGCGATATTAGCACTCCACGTTGTAATACTAGCATACAATAATCTTCACTGGTATTAGAACGCAATCTTGCATTCACATTGCTAGGAAGCATTGCTTTTATGAGAGCACACTTCCATAGGCTCCTATGGGAGCCTGGTTCTGATGCCATCACAGATGGCATCAGAACCTTGCACAGTATAGGAGGTAAGTAGCACAGCGATTGGCAGCATTTTTTAAATAAATATGCATATGTATATATACATATATATTTATGTATTAATATGTGTACATACACATATTTAACACATAATTATATATGTATATAATCATATTCATATATATTTACCTTGCGGTCAATGGGAACACACATTTCCAATAGACCACAATTTTTTCTAACACCCCACTCCCACATACTTTAAAGCACCAAAACTGCCAAGACTATAATGCCATCTATTTCTAGGGCATTTGGGGCACTTTTAGAAAATTAACCAGTGTCCTAATCTCTGGCTATTCTTGGACCGCTAATTCCTACTGTTAGCTTATGGTAGCAATAACCGGCCACTTGTAAAGGCTGGTTAATTATTGCGCAATATTTTAATGCTACATTTATAATCTAGAACTTAGTTTTTGACAAAATTACATTTATTGGTAACGATTGTGCCTATGGCAAGCACAATTACTGTGCACAGTTATTTGATTAGGAACTCTGTCACTTATACCATGAACACAAACACACAGTGCATAGATTAGAGAAACACATTTTAGTCTTTATCTCTGTTCCAGCGTTTATCTCTGTGCCATGTTAAATATTTTTATACTCCTCCCGTTTACATTTAATTTACATGTTATTGAGAATAATTAAATGAGAGACAATGACAATGCAGGGAAAGTGTTTTGCAAAATATTTTTAGTATAGCAGAACCTGCACTAATAAGCCCAGCTGATAACCCAGTGAAAGCAATCAAGTTAGCTAAAAGAAAATATTTCCTGAGGGCTAATCCATATCAACCTTTTCTAGAAATTGGCTTTTCAAGGTCTTATTCAGTTAGGGGCTTTGCAAAATGGGAAATCACAGATATCTGTAACTTTCTGGCAGGTGATACCACGCCTCATATTTCTTATGTGTTTATACTGCACAATACTGCGATCAGACTGCTATCAAATGATAGTTTGTTTACTTCTGACAACATAAACGCTAGTTACGTTTCTGCATAAAAATGTGTAATTTATGTGAGAAGATCCTTTTCTGTTACTTTTTGTATTTTTTTTCAGTTGTCAATCTCTGTATATATTTGTTTAAATAAGGTTTAGATAACCAGTTACTCTCTTATTCAGAATAATTCTGTATATCCTAAGACCTGTAACGTGCCAGTAATTGTGCCAGTAAAGTTTTTTACATCGCATATTTAATTTGCACATGACATTTGCACACTCCGGATCCTGCCTCCGTATGCTCTCATGCAAATAGCTATTTTGTAACAAAGGAGATGATGACATAAATGTAATGGCATACGTAAATTGAAGAGTTTTTGTTTTTTTATTGTACACTCTGAGGCGGATTTATCATGGACCAGACACATAGGGGCGTGTCTAGCGGGTAGCAATACACTGCCTGCATTTATCATTGCACAGTGTGCAACGAAACCTGCTGCTCGCAAATAACCAATAGTGTGCGAACAGGGGCTGGAAAAGTCTGGGAAGACTGGGACAAAACATTTAGCAGTTGGTGTAATGGCATTAGAAGAAGCGCTCTGATGACCAATGCTTCTTAACTCTCGGCAGCAGGCTCGCTCAAGCTTAGCTGGAGCCCTCTACCTGAATCAGGAAAGTTTGGCTTCCATATTCTTTCTCCCCATGTAACTGATTTTATTTTTTTAACACAATTTTCCTAAATTAAATAATAGAATAAATTCTTTATAAACTCATCTTTATTCACCTATTCATTGACCCTTCCTTTGAACCAACGTCTCATATTCTGTCTCACCCTGTTTCCTTTATTAATAATAACTACTGATGTGCATAACCAGTTGATTCATCTCCAGAACGTAGTGCAGCAACATCTGGCATAGAGCTCAGAACAAAAAAACATATGTTTCAGCATTAATAATATTCACATATCTTGTATCTGCTGGCGGAGCTCTCTGATTCCTGGTCAATGACTCTCTGGGGCATTTTTACCCATGCACAGTGCACATAGCACATCGTCACATTTGTCTTTATGTTAGTATAAATAGATGTATTGGTGATTATGGACGATCTTACAGGGAGAGAGCATCTCTTTTAAAAAGCGCCGCATGGAAATGAGCCACTCCAATGTGTGTCTTGTTATTTGTCTTTGTCCTATTATCGGGTTTTAGATGGCAAATAAATCAGATCCTGAAAACTTCAAGAGAAGATGAAACCGAGCTAAAATGCAAGATACATTAAATAACACAATATAAATACAGGATGTTAGGTATGAAGGAGATTAAGAACAAGTCATCAATGCTGTAAGTTTCTAACTTTGGTCTTTGCCTTTCATAATTGTCCTTCATATAGAAGTTAAAGCAGTTTGCAGTTAAACCCAAAACAAGCTACTGAGCGAATAACAACATCAAACTCATATAAATTGTTAACACCTAAACACCAATTTGTGAAAAACATAATAACAATATATAAACAAATAAATATTATGCAATATATCATACACAATTAATTATGTAATCACAAAAATAATTATCCAATATAAATGTAAAAAAATCATTTTTGTTATTCAAGAAATGAACAAATTGGAATGAATTATGACAGAAATGCATTAATTAACTTAAACAAGCAAATAAACAAACAAAACATGAATTAATTTGTTAATTTAGTTCCCACTATCTATTAAATGGAGAAACACAATGAATTAATTAAATATTTTTTTATTTGCTCATTAGTTTGTTTAGTTAATGAATGCATTTTGGACAAAATTGGTTCATATTTGATCATTTACTTTACAAATGAATACAAAAAATATTTTTTTCCGATGTTTAATAAATGTGTACTGTAAGTTAGGTAATTAATTATATTCCAAAAATAAAAAGCAAGATATCTATTATAAATCAGGCAAAACTACAAACTGCCAGAGGCTCTTAGCAAGTTTCCTTAGATTCTAAAAAATACTCCATATATATGTGTGTGTGTGTGTGTGTGAGTGTGTGTGTGTGTGTGTAAGTGTGTGTGAGTGTGTGTGTGTGTAAGTGTGTGTGAGTGTGTGTGTGTGTATGTATTTGTGAGAGAGAAGAGGGATTTGTAAGCGTCTAGGTTTATATTTCTCCTTGATTGTTGACATGTGTATTTGATTTTTAAACCACAGGGAAACTTATTATGTAAAATGTAACTAATAGAGACGCTGCTGTATTTTTGGGTCCCTGGGGTGAAGCATTTGGAGAGAAGGGTGGGCCAGTACTCCACTCCACAGTCTGCATAGAGCTGAAGGTGAGGAACCAAAAAAGGATTTTCCTCACCTGCAAATTATCAAGAGATTTAATTAATACCTCCACAGGGTTTTCCCCCTTTGAATTAACATACGGTAGGCATCTCAGGGGTATACATGATATTCCCAAAGAAACATTGGAGCAGGAATACACCCCTCACCTTAGTGTTATAGAACATGTAGCACAAAGGCAAGAATGAATCAAAGCCATAATACCAATAGTGAGGGAAAATATGGAGAAAGTACAGAGAGCTCAGGAAGCCAATTATAATATGAATGGTAGGCTAAGGGTTTTCCAAACTGTAGATAGAGTTCTCGAAAGCAAATTCATGACAAGTTCATAAGTCCCTTATGAGATTATTGAACAGGTCAATAATGTCAATTACAAAGTGAGACAGCCTGTTTGGAGGAAGCCAGAAACATTATACTACATATATTACCTTGAATAGACAGAAAGTTTAACAACAATTAAAGATAAACCTACTCATGCTACAGTTGAGAAAGACCCTGAGGTATATATATTGGGGATACTAGCTCACCATGAGAAGCTGGAGGTCAGAGACTTTGTGTCTAAAAACAGAGCTGTTTTCTCCCCAGTAACAGGGAAAACGCACATAATCAAGATATAATTATAGAATCTGGGGAAAGAATTAATTTGAGGCCAGAAGAGAGGCAGTCAGTGCAAAGGTCAAAAAGATGATTGAGTTGGGGGTAATAGATGTTTCACAAAGTGAGTGTAGCAACCTAATTGTTTTGGTGCCTAAGCCAAAAGGCAAAACACGGTTTTGTAATGATAATCACAATTTAAATTAGATTTTTGACATTTATCCTATGCCTCGAGTGGACGCGCTAATAGAGAGATTTGGGAAATCTAGGTTTCTTAACACCTTAGATCTGACTAAAAGAATACTGGCAGATCCCACCGACAGAGCAAATGAAAAAACAGCCTTTTCTACACCTGAGGGTCCATTTCAATATAAAGTATTGCCATTTGGGTTGCATGGTGCCTCAACCACCTTTCAGTGTATGATGGATAAAATACTTAGGCCTCATAGAGCAGATGACTACCTGCATTAAAATACAAACAACCCCTTTCTCGATGCGCTAAACACTAAATAAAATGTACATTCAAATACAAAGTTTTAATTTGATTCTCTATATATTTTATTATTTTTATTTACACTAGGATTTTATTAGCATTAATTTCATTTTTGGGTGACACAGAAGTATAATTATTTATTTCAGCCCTATAGCAGATTAGTTTTTTCTAAATGAGGTATCACATATTATCATATATAAGAGTAAACACACATATTCACACCCTGCTATCACTGGCTGTTATTAGTATCTTATGCACTTTTGAGTCATTTCCATTTTAGCATTACTTCTTTATGCAACACTTCACATGCTGTGCATTTTAGTATGTAGTTTTCTATATCCTTGTTGAGGATCTTTAACACTGTTTATGCTTCATGTATTTTTTATCTGTATTTTGTAATACAGATTTTTCATTCACTGTATCCGTTAGGGATCTTATTCTTATTATGATATCACTATTTTATTTAGCATCATTGACTGCATCTAAGTTCAATTTTAGGATATCTTTGTTACTGTTCACATGCTTTCTATTATAGTACCATTTATCTTTTGATGTTTAACATCGTATTTGTTTCATGTATTTTTATCTGTATCATTATTTACAGATGTTATGTTCTAGTATATAGCTTCTGGGATTTCTAGGGGATCGGTGTGCTTTTAAATCAGTTGCATCATGCCAGTTATATTGTATCAATGTGTTGTAAATTTCCATGGGTTTTGTCTGGAGTTCCGTGTGACTAATTATATTATTATACTTTGATTGGCTATCTATATTTTTTTATATTACACTCCCAATCCGATTGGCTATCCTTTTGTGTCTGAATATATCAGCCATTGGAGAATCTATTTTGGAGAATCTATAACTAGCGTCACAATGACATCTCCCATTGGCCGGACGCATGCGCAATTGCTATAGAGGCACGCTGACTAATCTGTATTTAAACTCAGCGTGGGCACTTTTATGTATATACCTGATTAAACAGTCTTAGAACCGAGAAACGCTTTGTGTATTTTTATCTTGTTTTATTTTTAAATTCAAGCTTTTTTTATGTGCCTTTGACTTAGTAGCCTAATTGGAGGTGGCATTATCCTTGTCCAGCATTTCTTAGCAGTAAATAGGGTTGGGAAAGCCTTATCCTGCTGCAGAATGAACCGGTTGATGTGATTTCGGTCATACATCAGAAGTGCTGTGCCTTATACAACTCTGTCCGGAGTGTGAGTCAGATGGACAGGTTAGCCTGCCTTTGAAGCACAATTTGTGCTTCCTCATTTGTGGGTGCGGTATTTTCTTCAATGATGTGTATATTGAGTGATATACTTCATCATTGGACTGGATGATATGTTATTCACAATGCTGACTGGAAAATACATTGTTTCCATGTTAAGGCTGTTGTGGATGCACTGCAGACTGTATTAGATGCACTGCAGGCTAGGATTAGAAGAGGCAAAATATTTGGGTTGCATAATAGGTGGGGGGTTCCTAAAACTGCAACAGAATAAATTTGAGGTTATTTCAGGTTGGCCACATCCTGTGACTGAGGCCCCGATGATCGAAAGTGCTACAAGGCGGTGAAATGTTCCAAGGGGTCCGTCACTATGGTGGGCGAGCCTGCCAAAATATTCCAAGATCCCGACATAGTGACATTGCAGAGAGGCATTTACTATACATGCCATTGGTCGTTGATGCTGGCTATAGACAACACCCAGCATTACCACCCATATTAGCGATGTATAGTAAAGGATCCCTTGAAATAGAACTGCCATGCCTAATAACTATTATTATTATTATCAGGTATTTGTATAGCGCCAACAGATTCCGCAGCGCTGTAAACACAGTCGGTGTATAGGATAGCTTTTGTAGGGGTCAAGTGGGTAGAGGGCCCTGCCGAGAGTTTCACTGTTGTAGTCGGCTCTTATGAAGTGATCTGTAAACATCTGGGCCCATAGGTTTATAATCTAAGGGGTTCAAGGGGAAAGCAATGGCGTTAGGAAAGGTTAGTGTTGGTTGTATGCATCCCTGAATAGTAGAGTTTTTAGGGAGTTCTTGAAGCTGTTAAAACTAGGGGAGAGTCTTATGGAGCGAGGCAGGGAATTCCACAAGATGGGGGCCAGTCTGGAGAAGTCCTGTAAACATGAATGTGAGGAAGTAACAAGAGAGGAGGAGATCCTGAGCTGATCGAAGGGGATGGGAGGGAGAGTATCTAGAGACAAGTTCTGAAATGTAGGGGGGAGTAGTGCAGTTGAGAGCTTTATATGTCATGGTGAGGATTTTGTCTTTAATCCTAGAGGCAAGAGGAAGCCAGTGAAGGGATTGGCAGAGAGGTGCAGCAGATGAAGAGCAATGAGTAAGGAAGATGAGCCTGGCAGAAGCATTCATAATGGATTGTAAAGGAGCTATGCGGCAGCTAGGTAGACTAGAGAGGACAGAATTGCAGTAGTCGAGGTGGGAAAGGATGAGAGAGTGGATTAAAATCTTGGTTGTATCTTGTGTAAGGAAATGTCTAATTTTAGCAATGTTTTTAAGGTGTAAGCGGCAGGCTTTAGCCAAGGACTGAATTTGAGGAGTTAAGGAAAGATCTGAGTCAAGTGTGACCCCAAGACATCGGGCATGCGGGGTAGGGGTAATGATGGAATTATAAACAGTTATAGAAATTTTGGGGGTGGAAGAAGGGGGAGTAATAAGGAGTTCAGTTTTGGAGAGATTTAGCTTAAGGTAGTGAGAGAACATCCAAGATGAGATGTGAGAAAGACAGTAAGTGACACGGGTTAGTAAGGAAGGAGGTAGGTCTGGTGCAGAGAGGTAGATTTGGGTGTCATCGGCATACAAATGGTATTGAAACCCATGGGACTTTATTAAGGAACCTAGTGATGACGTGTAGATTGAAAAGAGAAGTGGAGCAAGGACAGAGCCTTGAGGTACCCAACAGAAAGTGGTAACGGGGCAGAGGATGCTCCGTAGAAGGCTACACTAAATGTACACTAATCCTAATACCTCTAAGCCGAAGTACCCCATAATTGCAAACCAACACTACCCTAATAGATATCTAAACCACCACATATAAGTACATATCCTATTAACCCCTATACAACAACTACCCTACACTGTTAACTGTAAACCACCACAATCCCCAACTCTACCTAACACCTAACCCTCTCCTAAACTAAAGCACCTAAGTTACATGAAAAAAGTTACAATAAAATAAAAAATCTAAGTTACAGAAAGTAATAAAATACAGTATCCAAAATAAAAAAACACCATTATACCTAATACTAACCCACTCAAAACAAAACAAAACCTAAACCCTAACACTTAAAAAAAATACAATAGTGCTTAAAAGGGCCTTTTGTAGTTCATTGCCCTAAAAATTTCAGCACGTTACAATAATTTTTTTTTTTACAAACCCCCCTCTTCAATACAAGTAAACCCCCAACCCCAAATAATAAAATCTACCTAAAAAAAATAAAATAAAAAATCCGATGTTGGGCCTTCTTCATTCCGACTCCAGGTTCCAGGGGCCCATCTTCGTGGAGGCTGACTTTGGCGTTCTCCTCCACCATCTTCGCTCCGTAATCTTCTATGTTGAGGCCCTCTTCATCCCGGCCCCAGGTACCAGGGGTCCATCTCTGTGGTGGCAGAGGTGGAATTTGGTGGCCTCTTCTGTCACCTGCGCTCCTAAATTATCTTCCACATCCGGGCCCTCTTCCTCCTGGCATGGAAGAAGATTTCAAATGTGGTGGAATAGGCCACAAAAGTCCACCTCCCCCGAAGATAGCCACTGGGATCTAGAGCCGTAATGAAGAGGGCCCAAAATCAGATTAATGAAGAACAGGGCTCTAGGAAGAGAGTGGAAGATGCAGAGCACAGGTGGCAAAAGTGGCTGCCAAAGTCCGCGTCTGCAAAGAAGGGCCCCAACATGCCTGGAGACAGAATAAAGAGGGCCCCAACATTAAGATTGCAGAATAGATGCAGCAGAAGAGGATGGATATAGAGGAGACAGATTTCTGATTGGTGAGTACAACCTTTGAGTTAGTTAGGGTATTTTGGGGTGTTTTTTATTTTTAAGAATAGGCTTTTTAATTTTAATTTTAATTTTTTAGGATAGGTTTTTTTAGGTAGACTTTATTATTTTGGGGGATTGGGAGTTACTTGTATTGTAGAGGTGTAATTTTATTTTTGTTGAAGAGATGAATTATCTTTAGGGCAATGGCCTACAATCAGCTTTTTTAAGGGCTATTGTATTATATTTTAGTTTTAGGATTTATGTTTGTTTTATTTGTTATGGGTGGGTTTTTTATCTTATGGGGCATGTAGATAAGTGTTAGATATAATGGTGATTTTTTATTTTAGATACTGTATTTTGTTATTTCTTTTTAACTTCATATATCTTAGGGGGTTTAATTTAGAGGGGGGATTAGATTTTAGTGTAGTTATAGTTTGCGTTGGGAGGTGGCGACTTGGGCTTTAATCAGCTAATCTTTTTTTTAGTCACCTTTTCTGACAGTGGGCAGTATGTGAGAGTTAGCTGTGGCATTCCTGGTGTGTGTAGTTTAGATATTAAGTGTAGGCAGTATTAGTGACTTAGCTGGGTGTTCCAGGGGTATGTAGGTTAGCTCTGACTCCAGGGGTATGTAGGTTAGCTCTGACGTAGATGTAGGCGGCCGGTGGGAAGTAGCGAGGTGGAGCAGGGGGAGTGTAGGTTAGATGTGACATACTTATAGGTGTTCAAGGGAAGTTAGCGGGGTGTGCTAGTGGGAGTAAGCTGCATTTTGATTCTGACACATCAACAACAATGCAAAATGTTCGAAGCAGCAAAGTGCAGGTTGTGAGGAGGGTAGCAGGAGGGTAGCAGCCATGTTTGTCTCGCCAGCTATCAGCTGCCGATACAAACATTGCCTGAGGTAGTTAGAGTAGGTGTAGGCAATATTGGGAGTGTGTCTACAGTGAAACTATAAATAGTCTGATAAAGGGGAGCTGTCCCTGAAACGTCACTTAAATAAAAGCTACTATTGCAATTCTTTAAGCTGTCTTCTATTACATATATATATATACTAGTCCTAAAGCCCGTTCACACGGGCCGTGTGGTTTATTTTTATTTTTATATTCTCTCTCTCTCTCTGCCCTATCTCTCTCTCTCCCCTCTTTCTCCCCCCTGTCTCTCTCACTCTCTCCCCCCTGTCTCTCTCACTCTATCCCCCCTGTCTCTCTCACTCTCACTCCCCTGTCTCACTCTCACTCTCACTCCCCTGTCTCTCTCTCTCTCTCCCCTGCCTCTCTCTCCTCCCCCCTGTCTCTCTCTCTCTCCCCTGTCTGTATCTCTCTCTCCCCTCTCTCTCTCTCCCCCCCTGTCTCTCTCTCTCCCCCCCTGTCTCTCTCTCTCCCCCCCTGTCTCTCTCACCCTCTCCCCTGTCTCCCTCTCCCATGTCTCTCTCACCCTCTCCCCTGTCTCCCTCTCCCCTGTCTCTCTCACCCTCTCCCCTGTCTCCCTCTCCCCTGTCTCTCTCTCCCTCTCCCCTGTCTCCCTCTCCCCTGTCTCTCTCACCCTCTCCCCTGTCTCCCTCTCCCCTGTCTCCCTCTCCCCTGTCTCCCTCTCCCCTGTCTCCCTCTCCCTCTCCCCTGTCTCTCTCTCCCTCTCCCTTGTCCCCCTGTCTCCCTCTCCCCTGTCTCCCTCTCCCCTGTCTCCCTCTCCCCTCTCTCCCTCTCCCCTCTCTCCCTCTCCCCTGTCTCCCTCTCCCCTGTCTCCCTCTCTCCCTCTCCCCTCTCTCCCTCTCCCCTGTCTCCCTCTCCCCTCTCTCCCTCTCCCCTGTCTCCCTCTCCCCTGTCTCCCTCTCCCCTGTCTCCCTCTCTCCCTCTCCCCTGTCTCCCTCTCCCCTGTCTCCCTCTCCCCTGTCTCCCTCTCCCCTGTCTCTCTCACCCTCTCCCCTGTCTCCCTCTCCCCTGTCTCTCTCTCCCTCTCCCCTGTCTCCCTCTCCCCTGTCTCCCTCTCCCCTGTCTCCCTCTCCCTTCTCACCCTCTCCCCTGTCTCCCTCTCTCCCTCTCCCCTGTCTCCCTCTCCCCTGTCTCCCTCTCCCCTGTCTCCCTCTCCCCTGTCTCCCTCTCCCCTGTCTCCCTCTCCCCTCTCTCCCTCTCCCCTGTCTCCCTCTCCCCTGTCTCCCTCTCCCCTGTCTCCCTCTCCCCTGTCTCCCTCTCCCCTGTCTCCCTCTCCCCTGTCTCCCTCTCCCCTGTCTCTCTCTCCCTCTCCCCTGTCTCCCTCTCCCCTGTCTCCCTCTCTCCCTCTCCCCTGCCTCTGATCAGCTGCTTTCAACGGCTATTTGCGTGCGCGTGGTGTGTGTTTGGCATGGATGTCAACTCAAGGTCCTTGTTGGGCCCATATTGTGGGATTCTCATCCAAGGGTCAATGAAAAATCATATATTTCAAATGATGAAAACTATAAAAAAAAAACGTGTAGAGGATTCAGCAACTACATTTATTAATACAAAACTAACAGTTTTCAGCACAGTAAAACCTGATGTCTCTTATAATACCAGGGAGCTGTGCACATTATACCTCTGGGCATATGAATTATGATGAAGATCTGAAATCAGCTACATTGTCGCGGTGTGATTCAGTTTCCTGGCAACGCAACCGGAAGACGGCTATGTTGGAACACCCCTAACGTCCCACAGTTGGAGTACCAATATGGTCGCTCACTTTAATGTCGTTTCCGGTTATAGTGTTCCCTCTGACCCTCGCTAGTGACATTGAGTTGTGCGCGCACCGGATACCGGAGCGGGATGGTAAGTCAGGGGCCTTTCAATACACTATCAGCGAGTTCGCATTTCACTCAGCAATGTTGCATGTGTTGTGTCATTTGCTGTAGGTTTACACAACATGCAGTAGTCACGTGCGTTATTATATCACACCTGTCAGTTAAATACCTTATTAGTATAGGTTAGCTAATCATGTTATGACGTCAGTAATACACCAGTGATGTCATTAGTGTGGTACCCTACATACTTGTATACTGGGATCATGATCTATGTATGTGTTGGGGGGGTATTTTATCCTATATTCTTGCTAAGTGGGTGCGAGAGTGCGCGCGTGCGAAGTATCAACAGCTGGCCAAGGGTGCGCGTGCGATCAGCTGCAAGAGTTTGTCTGAACTGCGCATGACGGCTTCAGACAAACTCTTGTCTTTTATAATATAGGATATATATATATATATATATATATACACACCAGGCTTTTTTGTGGGGGTACTCATCGGTACTGAGGTAAGAGGTAATATTTTTAATCATTTATTTGGATTTTCCTTTTTGTGATGAATTTGAGAATTTGTCCGAAAATGAATACACATCTCTAATATATATATATTTATTATTATTTTTATTTTTACTGAGAATCCTCATCAACTATGTTCAAATTGATAGTAAATAGTTTCCAAGTATGTTTATATATATTTGTTTTCTTAAAAAGACAGTGTAGGTATTCCTTGAATATTGATTGCGCTTATTAAGTTCAAGACAAGCAAAGGATCAAAGTTATGTTACAATGCTTGATATATTTTGCAGCAAACTATTCTGAAAATTCCTTATTATTATTGCATATGTCATATACATGTAGTAAGCAAATGGCATTTTCTTGGTTAACAATATAGTTAAAATTACATGTTTAAGATAAAAGCCATACACAACGTGGATACAAATTCAAAATATTAATTTATTACTGCAATAATCTTTGGACCTTTGAAATAAAATGATACAATTATGCAGCATTATATGAAATGATAAACAGATAGATTACTAGTTATGCGCGCTATACGGTTTTTAACAAATGCATCAAAAATTGTGTTATTTCACCCTCTATAGCGCAGCCATTGCAAGTTTTGAAACAGCCGGCTTGTTCTTGCGATATGGTGGAGATAAGCTCCATACCGCACAAAATACTGTTTTGACGTGCTTGTGCACACTTTCCCCATGGACAGCAATGGGGAGAGCGGGTTAGAAAAAAACTAACACCTGAAGTGCGGAATGAAAAACCTCCGTAACGCAGCCCCACTGATGTCTACGGGGGGAAAAGTAACACCCTAACATAACCCCTAATCTGCCGCTCCTGATATTGCCACCACCTAAATAAATCTATTAACCCCTAATCTGCTGCTCCCGATATCGCCACCACTATACTAAATTTATTAACCCCTATTCCCTCGCACCCCAAATCACCCACACTATAATAAATCTATTAACCCCTATTCCGCCGCTCCCTGACCTGGCGTCCCACGTCACTACCACTAAATAAACCTATTAACCCCTAAACCGCCAGCCCCCCGCATTGCAACAAACTAAATTAAACTATTAACCCCTAAACCTAACCCTAAACCTAACACCCCCTAACTTTAACATAATTAAAATAGAGCTAAATTAAAGTTACAATTATTAACTAAATAATACCTATTTAAAACTAAATACTTACTTACCTGTGAAATAAAATCTAAGCTAGCTACAATATAACTAATAGTTATATAGTAGCTAGCTTAGGTTTTATTTTTATTTCACAGGTAAATTTGTATTTATTTTAACTAGGTAGACTAGTTAGTAAATAGTTATTAACTATTTACTAACTACCTAGTTAAAATAAATACAATCTTACCTGTGAAATAAAACCTAAGCTGCCTTATACTAAAACCTAGTATTAAAAAAAAACTTACCATTACAAAAAAAACAAACCACTAAAATTACAAAAAATAAAAAACCTACCATTACAAAAAATAACAAACGAAATTATCCAAAATAATAAAAATTATTCCTATTGTAATACCTTTTAAAAAAATTAAAAAAAAACACCCCAAAATAAAAAACCCTAATCTATAATAAACTACCAAGGGCCCTTAAAAGGGCATTTTTGTGGGCCCTTAAAGGGGCCTTTTGTAGGGAATTGCCCTAAAGATAACAGCTCTTTTCCTACAAAAGAAAAACAAACACCCCGTAACAATATACAACCCCACCCCCCAAACCCACAAAATAAAAATAAAGAAAAACCTAATCTACCTATTGCCCTGAAAGAGGCTTTTAAAAGGCATTTAGCTCTTTTTCCTGCCCATAAAGGGGCATTCAGTTATTTTATGAAATGCCCAACCCCTAATCTAAAAGTAAAAACCCACCCCAAAACAAAAAAAAAAAAACATTAAACAAAATCACAAACAATTAACCAAAATAATAAAAATTATTCCTATTCTAATACCCATTAAAAAAAAACCACCCCAAAATAAAAGAAACCTAATCTAGAATAAGATTAGATTAGATTAGATTCCTTTTTATTGTCATTTCACAAGTAGAAAAACAGGGCAGCAAAATGCATTAAGACATCTAACCCAGACATTACAAATAGATAGTATAAGGTGCAAAATACAATAGTAGCTATAAATAATTATAATTATTATATAACGTGCAAAAATCCCAAGAATATATAGTAAGAGTGCATAGTGCAAATCAGTATCAAGCAGCAGTCAGTTGTATGAAAAAGAATGTGTAAGACACATAAGAAAATGTAACAATATAATACAAATTATCAATGTGATTTTAAAAGTGCATGGTGCAAATCAGTATTAGACAGCAGTCACTTGTATAAAAGAAATATATAAAGCACTGGAAAAGTGTGATAGTTTAATACAAATTATCAATGTGATATGGATATGTGCATAATACAATCCATGCGATGAGCACAGATGATAATACAAATTAATAAAGGTGATAAACAGCAATTGTAATCCGAGATAGCCTGCAGTTTAAAAAATAGGATAATCCAAAAAAAAGACATGATAAAAATTTAAGAAAAATCGGCATTAAGTATTTGTATTCAGCAAAACAACAGCTCGGGGAAAAAAACTATTCTTTAGCCTGACTCTCTAGCTATTCAGGCTCTACAGGTACAAAAGCACATGATAAGAGGCTGTCTGTAGTGGCTTAGAAACAGGCAGACATGTAAAGGTTTAAAGGTTATAAAGTATTTTAATATAACAATGTTGGTTGTGCAAAGCTGGGGAACGGTTAGTAAACGTATTATGTATCTTTTTAAACAATAACAATTTTAGAGTAGACTGTCCCTTTAATTTCCTGGCATTTGAGTGACAGATTAATTGTTGCCTTTAAAAAAAGGAACACTAAAGTCATAGCTTTTGTGATTTACAAAGAGCACTCAACTTTCCAATTCACTTATTTGTTTTCTGAGGCACCAGCTCCTATTGAGCATGGGCAAGAATTTACAGTATATACGTACTGGCATTTTATTATAGGCTGATAGCTGTCACATGATGCAGGGGGAAGGAATCTGTAACAAAGTTTGAAATTTGAACTAAGGAACCAATAACCTAAAGCTCTCTGTTCTGGTGAGATGATCAAAAACTAAGTCCTTCATACAATTTTATAAAGCAGATTTATCTTATCTTATCATGCTATGAAGGTTCTGGATGTGAAAGAGAGACACAATTATTACAATATATTGCTCCAAATAAGCAAATAATAAGCAGAAAACAAATCATTTCTAAGATTTCTCTCTATTCCGGTAAGTTTTTGTATTTTTTAGACGTGCATTTGTTTCATTATGAATGCACAAATGTTAAGGAACATGGGTATTCACCTTGTTTCCCCAAATGCAGCACAAAAATTAAAGAAAAAAATGAATAATGATGAATTTGTAAATATTTATTACTTTCCTTTAAATAGTTAAATGCAGTGTAGGGCTTAGTATAAGCCTGGAGCAGTCTAAGGGTTACGGCTGTAGGAGAGTGGGATAGAAGAGAGAGGGCTGTGTCAGGGTGCAACATTGTTGCTATTCAGGGTAGGCCCCTCCTTACCTGTAGAAAAGCTGAATCTCCCCTTGCAACTTCCTCTTCTACTCCGGATCCTGACTGAAGCAGTTTTGTCCTCATCAGTGCAGATATGAATCGTTCTAGATGTTCTACTTTGCCTCCCAGACATTTTCAGAATGACCAAACTCCATCTGGATCTGCAAATGTGACCAGACAGATAAGTGTTCAATCTGATAATTTTGATGAGTTAGATATTATTCCCCCAACTCAATTCTCAAATGTAGTTACAGCTCAGGTACATGATATAGAAGAGCTAGAATCAGATAATGATCATTTAAATCAGGTGAATCCCCCACAACAGCAGACAACCCTGCCTTTGGAAAATATGGCAGCTAGCCACATGGCCTCCCTTATTGCTGCTGTTCCTCCCTCAGCAGTGTCTGCAGTGTCCGTATTTTTGCAAAATATAATTGCAGCAATGGCTGCTTCCCAAGGTAACCCCCAGGAACCGGTTGTGCAAGTTTTGAGCCAATCTGGCATGCCGGTTGAGCATGACATCCAGCAGCCATCTATGCTGCCTAGCGTTCATGTGACTCCTGGGCCTAGTCCTACCTTGCCACCTAGCCTTGCGAGTCCCCAAGGTTCACCTATGTCCCAACTTGCTGCGTTGCAATCGCAACATAGTACCGCCACACCCGTAAGGCTCACAAAGTAAAAAATTAAAACCAGGACACAGGTGGAGGCGGCCGTTGGCACAGATATTTCCGGACCAGACAGCGCCATACTGACCACCACTCCTACCGCCACACTTACTAGGCGTAGGACCCCTGCTAGGGCCGCGGGGCCTCCGGTGGTGTCTCCGGAGTCTTGCGGCCTAGCTGAACTTCAACCGCGCATGGCGCGGCCTATCCCCAGAGCTGATGGCGGATCAGTGACGTCACCGGAAATGCCTGTCGGCACTTCCGGTTTGATGAATCCCCACGCGGTAGAAAGGACATCGGCTCCCGGTGCTACACTTACCTTTAGCACACAGGAGAGCCACACAAATGCTTCCCTCTTCTTTACAGAGCCTCGGCCACTCTAATGGAAAGCTTAGCTTAGCCTCCTATTAGTTCACACCTGTGAACAAGGATCAGGATTACCATGGCTCTCCGGTGCGCTAAAGGTAAGTATTTCATGCTACAGGTGAACTTTTACCCTGCAGAAAAGGGACATTTAAATTCTTTTAACGAAAATGAATGTAAATGTTGACAAATGTTTTTGTTTGAAAACTAGACGAATACCGAATATCACAGGCAATGAATCTTCAGAAAACAATGTTTTTTTAATAATTGGAAGAAAAGATTAGACCGAACCAAATTTTTCACTCATGCAGATCTCTACTGTATTTAATTGTCCTTTAACAAAAATGTTTTGCCATAAAATAAGAAAATGCTATGTAGTTCTTGTCGATTTTTTTACCTTATATTAATCACCGGAAATAAGGCTGTTGTTTATTTATAAAAAGTTAATGTGATTACCCCTATAATATATTATATTGATACAGTTCAAAAGGGAGAAGAACTTGGGACTTACAAATAGATATTACTCACCCCACTGGAGATACCTCCACGCTGCAACCTTCCGGTTTTGGGCTCGGGATTACCATTAGAGGCAAAAAAACCAGGTGGCTGTAGAATCTGTAGCTCATACAGATCGAGTGATTCCTCGACAGCAGCGTTCTCTGCTGTTCTCACAGTGACACCTCTATCCATGTTCCGGCCTGCGGCATCAAGCTCCGGGCTTCAGTGGATGACGTCAATGACAACGTAAGGGGTGAGAGTGAGAATTTTCACCCAGCACTTGTCAGTTTCCTGTGGGATTGTAGGGACCCATACACTGGTGGTATATAGCACAAAAAAGGTTAACAATCAATCTGATAGGTTGTGAAACCCAGTAAACTGAACACGCCCTTAACTACAACCTGAACAAGGTTTTATGGGGTTAATACCTTGGTCAGGTTGTAATTAAGGCCGTGTTCAGCTTACTGGGTTTCACAACCTATCAGATTGATTGTTAACCTTTTTAAAGTTGTCTCATCTGTGTTTGGTACCATAGGCTATCATTAAGGTTCAACGCCGAAACATGTAAGCCATTGGTGCCATGCTCTCACTACACAGCTTTTTGCTTTTGTTGCACTGTTGAACTTTCTGGATTTTAAACTTATGTGAATAAACTTCGTATTTTTACTTCACCTTTAAGTGTCCTGGGACGTCATACTTGTTTCATTTTGTGCTGTTTATTTATTACATTTAATGATAGCATAATTGTTGTAAATATTAGCAAATTAAAGAAAAACCTTAAGCAAAAAGCTTCCATTTCCAGGCCCAACATTTTGTTCTAAAACATTTACAAGGAAGAAAACTATGAATATATACACTTAAACCCTCTTAGATGTTTTTGTGCCATCTGAAGACAACTTTATTGATTACATGACATATAACATATTAATTTATGACATGAGAGTCTATTAAGACCACATAATGTCACTAAAATCTCAGGTGAGGTTCTTTAAAAACATTACAGTATAAATTACAGTATAATCTTCAATAACATTTGCAGTTTAAACAGTGTATTGAAGCTATGATGTGAAAATCTTATTAAAGTACATATTAAAAATCCCATTAAGCACATGCATTAAATCTCATATTAAATGTATGCAGCACAATGTGAATTTAAAATTCTAAGTACCCAGGAAATATTTTAATTCTTTAATGTTCACAGTAAAATTTGTTTTAAATCAACAATCAGATGTATGATATGAAAATTGTAATATAAGTACAAATTAAAAACGGTATTAAGCAAACCTTAAAATATTATTAATGTCTATGAGTGTGCATGAAAATTCTTTTTAATGTGGACAGTAACATTTATATTTCATGTTCTATCAGATCTAAAGTTAAAATTATATCAAAAAAGTACAAAATTAAAAGCATAATTTAATTTATTCTTCTACTGTAAAAAATTGAGTCTCTTGGCTGCAGCAAGTAGGCTTAACAGGTGCATTGCTTGGTCATGAGTGAAGTTCTTTCACAGGACTGGAATAAAAAACAGAGCAAGGTAGTAAATACAAGAGTCATGCAAATAAATGAGCACATAAGTGTACTAGACACGCTCAAAAAACACGCTTCACTATATAAAGGCAGAAGGCAAACACACGAGGATACTTGCTGCTAAGATATCCAGCTAAGTAAGTAACCCTAAAAGAACCTTTGTGGTTGCAGATTAGGGGCCAGACCACTGTGTTGCTGTTTATACCTCATCATGGGTCCTCCCATATAAATTCGAAGCTTCACCCGCCATGTGGAACAACATGATGCATTTTGCCCCTCCCCTTTCCTGGGGCTTCGTCAGATGCTGATTGGCTGGGGAGACCTCCTCCTCCTAATTTCTCCTAATTTCTCTTATCCCTTACAAAAGGGCACCGGTAATGTTAATTACAAAATTGCAATGTTACTTAAGAGAACTTTCACTCTTAGGGGTTTATTTATTAATGTGCGAGTGTATCATGTCCGCTGCACATCTCTAAATGCCGACAGCATACACTGTCGGCATTTTAATTGCACCAGCAGTTCTTGTGAACTGCTGGTGCAATGCTGCCGCCTGCAGATTCGCGGCCAATCGGCCGCTAGCAGGGGGTGTCAATCAACCTGATCATATTTGATCGGGTTGATTTCTGTCCGCTGCCTCAGAGCAGACGGCCAAGTTATGGAGCATCGGAGCTTGATAAATTGACCCCTGTACGTAATTTAAATTATGGAGTACGGAACTTGATAAATTAACCACTGTACGTATTTTATACAGCATTATTTACAGGAACATATACAGTTAAAAACACATATGCATTAAATGTAAAGAAACATTAATTATGCATATACAGTACATGTTCACAGTAAACACAAGAATACTGTCTTGACATTAAAATCCCTACTGATGTCATTTAGAAACTACTGGTATAAAATTCATCAAGAAACTGTCAATTTTCTTTTTTATGTTAGAGAGTACACAGAAATAGTACAGACTTATATATAGGTCACTATTAAGATGACAGGCACTGGATTTCACTGTCAAATAATGACTAGGTTCTGTAGCTATATATACTGGGAGTTTATATAGTTTTAATATTCATTATTTAGAAAATTATAGGCCATTTATAAAAACCTTCCCTATTCCTTATAGCTATAGGAAACAAGAAAATTCAATCTTTTCATTAAGTCCCATAGGTAATTAAAACTTAAAGTTCCCTTTATTATATCAAAGGAGCAGGTACAAAGACACACTACGTTTCAGGCTACATACCCTTACTCACGTCCCGTACATTGTAAACTGTAAACAACCTTAAATACCTAACACAGGTGTTTTCCTCCACCAATGTTAACCCTTTACATTCTACATCTCATTAATTACTAACAGCACCCCTAGTGGTAATGTATAAAATCACTGGAATACAATATATATACAACACAGATTAATAGCAAAACAATTCATATAAATATATTCCATTCAGTTTCTCTATTCATCATTTTTGGCGATCAAGATCTCTAATGTATAAAAGTAATTCCCTATTACCACCTTTTCTGGGGGACAGGAATGCAATCAATGACCTGGAATCTTATTTTAGAGATTTAATGACTAACCATTAAAAATGTGTTTGTGCTCAATCGGTCGCATTTACTTCGAACTTCAATACGCGCGTAAGTTAAAGTGCAATCTAATGTTAGCACACCACATGTAATCTAGCCCAGAGTGAGGTTTGCCGCTGTTAAGGTCAGTGGTGAAACGTTTCTCCATGTTGGATAATTTTAGCGAATTGGGCCCTAAGTTACTATTTAGGGCCTTATTGTAAATAAACTTTATTTATATTTTATTTTTCATTTTTCTTTCATATCAGTTTTTTTTTTCCTAATTTTTTTATGTTCGAATTAATAATATCAATATTATAAAACTAACCCAACTGCAACGGGCGCAATCAATTCAACATATTTTCATAATATCCATCTGAAATTATCAACATTTAGAAATAACATTTCTATGTTAAACAATTATCGAACAATCCAATCATTAAATTGAAAGTAAGTTCACTTGGCAGCTTATTTTTTGTAAATCAGTATGGATTCCTGTCTTTTTTCAACCTCATCAATGCATGATATATACATCTCAATTACTTTGTGTGTGAAAATCTGTATAGCATATTTTGCTGGAAAACAAATATATTCAGATATTACACGTCATCAACATCAATGTAATGTAGAAAATAAGAAATAAACATATTTGTAATATATCAATAATAGTGTATGTCAATAAATGTGTCAATATAGATAGCAATAAATAATTATAATAATAATTTACAGTAAACATAATTAATTTAATCATTTTAAGGTTAAAAATTAAATACATTGGATACCATTGCAACACAATAATGAAATACATTAACCCCATTAAACAAATATAAACAGCTAATCAATCATATTTATCATATTGGTTGTGATTTAACAATGCAAATAGAGAAAAGAGTGTCAAGAGAGGAGAGAATGCTGGGTCAGAAGAGCGAGGATGAATGGTTTGGTCAAGGGGTAACTTACTGGTAAGAGCTACTGATCAGGAGAGAGTGCATGGACGTGAATGTGGACATAAGAGACTGCATGCGATGCCTGGTTGGTGTGCGAGAGCTCCTGGTAAAACTGAAGAGGCCAGGCACTCTTTGATAGGTTTGAAAATTTAATTTCCTGATGGATGGTCGCTTGGTAAGTCAACTCATAAAAGAGTTCTATTGTTTTACTTTAGTCACAAATCATCACTGATCTCTGAACACTAGCACCTGCTTAATTTGGATAATCCATGTTAGATATTAAACATATGCTTATGAAAGCAACTTTAATTTATCTATCAATCTTTTATGTGCTGCATTGTCACGGATATGACATATGCATTTTGTTCTATTTATTATTCCCATAATGTAAATTACAAAATAGAACACTGAAGACTTCTGAAGTAAAAGAAACCTACATTCTCCCCCTATTTGTATTTAAATGATAACAGGCTGAGTATGAACTTATTCATAATTCTGATAAGTGTGCCTATCCTTTGAAAGTTGCAAACAAAATATAGGATTGGTTCTCACAATTAAAGCAAATGCTAGTTGAATGTTTGTCATTGTTTAACCCTTTCGTGACAGGGTTAAAGTGTCTACATCGGAACACCTGTTCCGATGTAGACAAATTGAAACTACGCGATCGTGCATACGATCGCGAGATTTCAATTATTGGATCGCATCTGGGGGGCGTCCCTACAACCCTAGGAACGCCCTCCAGACCGCGATCAAGTCCTTGAAGCGCAGAAGGCTTCAGGACAGCCGTTTGATATGACGTTCTATTCCGTCATAACGGCTTTAAAGCCCAGTGTAAATATGACGGAATAGAACGGCATAACGGCGTTAAAAGGTTAATAAATTGCACCAATGTAAACCAGATTTTTAAAAATGTACATTTAAAAAATATGTCAAACGTTCACTGTTCCTTCAAAATGAAGATATATATGTATATATACAACTCTTTGATTGACCTTGAGTCAATGACTAGCTCACAGAGGCACAGAAGTCACACAACTGCATGTTCCAATAGCTCCAGTCAAATTGATTAAAAATGTCTGAGCCTCTTTTAATCTCCCACCTCCCTATGCAAGATTAATGCTTTATTGGCTAAGCCTAAATGACTAAAATCCAATATTTAGAGCCTGACTGGCTGTCCCTAAATCCAGTCATTATTACTATGGCAGGATTGGACAGGAGACAATAGACACATGAATGGTTAGACCCCCTGTACATTACTACAAAAAAGGAGCTGATAAACCAAACATTTTAATTTCCCCCTCTTCCTGCACCTGTTTTGGTGCCATACAGCAGGAATGAAAGAACAAATCGATTGAAGTAGCCATGTTGGTCCAGTGTTTTAGATACAAAAATATCAAGAGTATTGGATTAAACAATAATACTTTTTTTTATTGGACTAACTATACATTCAAAAGCTTCTCTACTCCTCTCTTCTTAATGTCCAAAGCATTAACTGCTTCTGTGACCTAGATTGCTTCATACCCGAGGAAGAGAAGACATTCTTGACAAGTTTTTCTACTTTTAAATGTATAGCTAGTCCAATAAAAAGTATCATTGCTTAATGTAATACTCTTATAAGTGGAGCGATATTTTGCGTTTTCGCTTTAGCGAAAACTCCGCTTGGATTTTCATTTTTGTGCTACTCGGGTTGTGCCGGTATTACAAGTTGAAAGTAAACAGTTTTTTCTGTAGCGGCAACCAAAATCGTGAATAAAGTCGAAGTCATAAAATTGCAGTTCCCTTTACGCATTCACCCATAACTTAACACCCCATGATCATGCAAACACTATTGCATATTTGCATTCCCCATAGAAGTCAATGGAGAAAAAAAACGGAGAAAAACACCTCAATATCGCTGAAGCATAGCAAATTTCCAATCCCCATATAAGTCAATAGAGAAGAAAAAGTTGGGGAAAAAAACAACATCTCAATATCGTAAAAAGAACATAGCATATTCTCATTAGAGCTAACCTGAAATGAATATTGGAATATTTCATTTTCCAATGTACTTTACTTAACAGAATATCTTCAATTTATTCATAATTAAATATTTCTACATATATCTGATGGTTATTAAACAAATATATTTGTATACCTCTCTCATACCGGACCAGGTACACATCCCATGACCCTGTAACAAGCTCAGCCCTGGGTGCTCACCGGCACTCACAGGAAGCTGTGCTGTCCCCAGAGTCACAGGCAGTTAATCCCAGACAGGTCTGGGTGCAAGAACCATAGGGAAATGACAAAACAAATTAATACAACACACAGAGAAAGTCTAGCACTCACTTACAAGCTCTCATCTAAGATTTAAAATAAAAAATGGAAAGGTTAGTTACCGCATCTGTCCAAATGGGACAAGATCAGGTACCACGTCAAGGTCCTTTCCAATACCTGAGACCCTAAAACAGCCACACAATGCAAGCTCTCAAATCCATTCCATTTGGATTTGAGAGCTTGCATTGTGTGGCTGTTTTAGGGTCTCAGGCATTGGAAAGGACCTTGACGTGGTACCTGAGCTTGTCCCATTTGGCCAGATGCGGTAACTAACCTTTCCATTTTTTATTTTAAATCTTAGCTGAGAGCTTGTAAGTGAGTGCTGGACTTTCTCTGTGTTATATATATATATATATATATATATATATATATATATATATATATATATATATATATATATATATATATATATATATATATATATATATATATATATATGTATATGTATATATGCAGTATATATAAATATATTTATGTATATATACAGTATATATATATATATATAGATGATTATATATAGGTATAGATTTATACAGATACATATAGGCATATCTATTTATAAATACTTACAAAATATTTTCCTTTGTACAGAACATTGGAATGTGAAATATTTACAGTAAATAGATGTTTTAAACCTTTATTAAAAATGAATATTACATAAATATGTTTTTACAAGTTTTCATCTACTTAACTGTAAAGGGCTCCAATGCACATATATACACTCACTGGCCACTTTATTACAGGGTTGGATCCCCTTTTGCCTTCAGAACTGCTTTAATTTTTCGTGGAATAGATTTAACAAGGTGTTGGAAACATTACGCTATCACGTGATATTACCCCAGGCAAGAGAGAAAAAAAGGGCTTTCTGCTGCTGAATTTTTGGCTGACAAACTGTTGCCTTGTGATCCAGTCTATTATAAAGCAACCTGGGACTAATTTTTATCCATCTTGCAAAAAATACCTCTTTTAATTTATGAGGTGAAATTGGATAATATTTAAATCGAAGGTATTTGGTAACTATAACTAAATTGCAGTATAGTAATTTTAAAAGGACACTTTTTTTTAGCTCATATTCACAGTCCTGTATAGTTTTGAGCTTGTCTTTTGTATGCTAAGTAATTTATCTTTGCAAATATATATATATATATATATATATATATATATATATATATATATATATATATATATATATTAGAATTTGTCTTAATTGTAGATAATTAAGAATTTATTTCAGCTTAGATAAATTGTAATATAAACTGGTTGTTTACATTAAGAATATATATAACTTCTGGTGTTTTAATTAGAGTTATAGCTTAAGTATATTTGTCTGGAAGTTAATAATCCATACCTTGGCATCTCAGTATGATATTTAAATGTAACTCTGATTTGGGAGATTATTGCGAATAAGGTAATTTTTATGATCCTTGTATAGCATATCATAACAGCACAAACATGTATAGTTTGATTCATAACCTAGTTCCTATAAATATAAGTCAATGTGTCTATAAATTTAACTAATATAAAGAATTTAGGAATTTACATTAATTTAAATTGTTTTGTATATGTATTTTATTGGGGGTTTGTTATAACCCGGCCATATACTGACATATTATTTGGAGGCACACTGCTGAGATATTATTAATATTTATCACTTTGATATAACATATTTGTAGTAAATATAAATTATTATTGGAAAAAATATATATTAAAAATTATTTTTTTTAAAATTGATTAAAAAATATTAATTTTTCATGTTTCAAAATTAATATTAATATTTTTTAAAATATTTTTTCTTTTCTTCTTCTTATTGGTCAAAATTGTATTAGCGTTTTAATTTAACTAAATACTAAGCCAGAAGTGAATCAGAAGTAAATCAATTAATTCTATACATAGTGTTGAAATATGTTCCCAAAGGTTACCCCTCACTCAGGGGGCTGTCCTTAAGATGGACATTATAGGCTACATTAAAAAGAGGTGTAATATTGCGGGTGATTTAAATGATTATATAGATATGCTTGCAATTAAGGCTAAAATATTGCTATTGATTATGGAAGGTGGAATGGAAAAATTGAATTGTTCCTTGAATTTTCCAAAATTAATAAATGCAAAAACTGTCAGAAGCGAGACAAACCAATACTTCAGAAATGTCCCTCCTCAGTATAGAAAAGGAATTGCAAATACAGGGGCTAGAAGATAGTATTCGTTCCTCACGCAGATGCGGAGAGAATTTAAATATAGCCGAAAATAAAACTGATGAGTTTGCCCAAGACATGGCCACCTTAGATAAGCATAACCTAAATTTACTAGCCAAGATAGAAGAGTTAAATAAACAACTTGCACAAAGCCAGAGAGAATTAAGTGGTTTAAAAGGCTGTATCATCATAATGAAAACCCCTCTATTAGAAACGAGGATAATGCAGATAATTCTAAATCTCTTAAAGAATACATCAAGAATGAACACTTTCCAAATAGACAGTCACCTCATGATATAAATTCAGGGAACTGCTATAACACAGCTGAGGAGAGGGAGTGCAACTCTAGTCGTGAGTCAGAGGGCGGAGCCAGCTACCCAAATAGCCCATGTAGTACTAATATAAGTAAGGGTTCTCCCCATAGTGAGTATAGGGCAGATAGGGGGTACTCCAGCCCCAAAAATAAGATCCCTAGTAGAGCCCAAGATACGTATAATAAGGTATATGATACCCCTAAAATAATTACTTTCTTAAAGGATGCAGTACCTACATTTTCCAAACACTGAACCACTTCTATAATTGACCACTTAGAGGCCTTTGAAAATGCTTTATCTATAATGAACGTTACTAGTGAGCAGTCAAAAATTGAATTTCTGCCCTGGGTATTTTAAGCTAAATATCACAAATTATTTGCTTCACTAAAGGATATGAATATTCATTCCTGGAATGAAACGCAAAATCAGTGCAAAAAGGAATTTGGGAAATATTGCACCAAAATTGCATTGAAAATAGCTGTATACGGTTTAAAATGTGGCGAGAATCAAAGCCCTTTAGAATTCCTTTCTGTACTGAAAAGTGCGTACAGTATGGCCGAAGACTACCCCATATTTGAAAGCCCGGAATTTGTAAATTTATTTCTCAAAGCATTGCCCGCGCACATCAAAGTTAATTTAGCTAGAGATTTTGATGAGCACTGCTCATTGGACTGGCTGATCAAAGAGTGTACAAAGTTATACTCTATTAAGCAGTCCAATGAACAGGGGGTTAAAAGGGAACCAAAGCCCAACCCCAAAATTGTGGCAGAAACTAGGGTGTCACCTAGCCCCCTCAATCTGGAGTCTAAAAAGAAAACCTATGCGGGGGTAGCCCGAGAAAACAGGCCATCCCCACAAAGTTTTAACTCTGCCCCTTCCCCAAAACGAGCTGAAGCACAGAGAGACTATACTCAAAATGGGGGGGCATACCCAGGTAAATAATTATTCCCAAAGAGATGAACGCCCACAAAATAATTGGTATCCCTATAAAAATAAACACCAAAAGTGGCAAAAATACTCTCAGGTTAACCAGACACCCCAAGTAAATAGTGCTCCCCATGATACTAACGCTGAACAAATTGAGCCCCAAAGACAACCGCATCAAAATAGGAGAAATATGGGGGGCGGAGCCAGCAACTGACCGAGAAAGACGTGCTTATGAGAGCTCCTGCTACATTTTATTTAATTCTTTGTAAATAGGGACTAAACCCTCTGAGATTTGCCCCAGTACTAATCTATCTTCTACAGGATACTCTTTACCCCATTGGAAGGCTGTGATTACCATATTACTTAATCGTCCATACTTGCTGGGAATCGATTAGCCTCTCACGGCCTACACCTTCCATGGCGCCAAAAGACAAAGAAGCCTGGTCGGACATCTACGCAGCTCTGCAAGTTTTGAGTCTGCGGATGTCAACAGGGTTCGCTGATATATCAACCTACCTAAGATCCTCCGTACCACAATGTGAATTGCTGCGGCAGAACAAGGAGAAAAATGTCACTGCATCCACTCACGGAGATCGAGCCTGCAAACCAAGGGAAGGGCTACCAGACTCCACACTAGACATTACTCTGACACCCGGCATCATCACGGATCACTCCCTGCCCAGCTATAGCGCGGCTCAGAGAGAAGCGGCTGGCGCCTCAACACAGAATTCTACCTACTCTTCTGTACAGAGAGAGATCCGAGTAAGCACCAGTCAGGTAATCATACCTTTTGTAGTATGGAACCGCTCACCGCCAGACTACAGCCATTCGGGCTGTGACTCCGCAGGCGTGCATATGAGAGGAGCCCTTGTCGAGCAATTTTGTGAACCGGGGACTATGTTGAGATTCTACTACACTGTTCATAATTATGTTTTGCCGGATGGCCTTTCCCTGCTAAGCTGTGAATAGATTGCCTTGTTTGCCGATGCAGGGTTTGACACGCAGAAGGGGTCTCTAGCCAGCAGCCAGCAGCCACATAGGAGAGACATAACATTTTGTGCTTCAGCACTTCTGGACACGTTTGATCCAGTAGGTCGGGAACTGATCTGATGAAACCAGTTAATAGATGGTCTTCCTGTGAAAACTGGCATAGGCTGATAACTTTGGACCTGTAGCCTGAACCCATCTATGGGTATATACTAACGGGCCATTTTATCAAACGCTGGCTGGTTTGATGAGAGTGCTATACCTGTTTTTCCTGGCGCGAATTTCATAATATATTTAGTTTGCTTGTTCCACTGTAATGTTTACATGCTTGTGCAGTGTTAAGTTCTGGAGAGACTCATGGATATAGAGACTGTAGTCTGTCACATTAAATACAGCGCTGCTATTGTGTGTTAGGAAACTGATCTCTCTAAAAATCCTATATCTCATTCTTATCTATTGCTAATTGTATAAACTATACAAGTAAGGCAACTGTTATTAATACATGTATAATGATGTGAATATCTAGCTCTCATTAGACTACTAATGTATGAATAATTAATGACAGGTTGACTATTTCTCTCATTTACATCCAGGCTGACTGAGTTCAAGTCAGTTTGGGACTTATATTCTGATCTTAGGTGTTTGTTTGTTAGTTATTTTTTTTCAAAACCTAGATCTGTCTTACATAATCTGCATAAATACAGCAGCCTGTTTAAGTGTAGATTAGGCATATTACAAGTGAACACTACATAGGATAACTTTCATACGAATGGTGCCAGCATCTGGCATTTATTAGAGATCACCTTATATGCTAACATCAGCGGTGAGTAGATACCATTATTTAGCATAAAAGTCTCTCATAGTCTATATTATCTCACAGAATTATCCTAGGTTGGTCTTATACATGTTATTAACTAATTTTCATGTACTTGCTGAAGCTTTTTATATGTATGTTCAAATGTCGCCACATCACTCTTATAGTACTAGTACAGCCTACAGCTTGTAAGGTGCCCATACCCCGATTAGTAAGTAGGGTATATTATTTGATGATGATTAGGTCCATTTATAGCTGTAGCTGGGCCGTGTCTACTGGGAAAGCATGATCCAGCATATAAGTTTCTATCCCTTACTTGTAAAGGCGTCTGGGCTTTGACTGCAAGGCGCTAGACATATGTAGTGCTATAGGCTATAAGATAAAATAACTAATTTGGTTACCTAGTTAGACTCACTCCATTTTACTTTTTCTAGACTGATAGTTCACATGGCGCATATACACTATATCCCACTAGTATATCCATGGTTTATTTTCCCTCATTCCGATATACTCAGTTGTTTGGGTTTCTGTTATTGTCACCTAAATGGTGTGTTGTTCTTATTCTATATGTTATTCACTTTTATTATTAGTGACTGTAAGACTGTCATCACTAGTCTCTTTATAGTTCTGTCCACATTATCAGTATATATTACTTGTTTATGTTGAGCCTCTCTCCTCCCTTCCCCGCCGGTGCTTGCTGCCTGCGGGTCATATCCCTATTCCTTTTTCCAGCATCGCCTATAGATGGCACTCCCCTAAGAGAGGGGCTCATCCAGAGATTCCCTATGTTCTAAATATCCCAATGTTCCCCTCTCCACATAACGCTGCAGGGAGACTGCTGAATCCTATTATTCCCCATGCTTAAGTTTTAGATCTCTCTTCGCTACATATTCTACATGTTTGTTATAACTTTCTCTTTATATAGACAGAACACCTTATTTAGATAATTACTCTAACCTAATAAAGCTCTGCCCCTCACAATTGGTTATTCAAACAATAGATCCTCCCTGCGAAGCCCACCCTTATAACCGTATAATGAGTCTTTTCATACCTGCCCTCCTGCCCTGTTTGGCTCCGCCCCCCCCCATTCCCTTCCCCACTCCACTTCGAGCGGCTTTTGCCCGCTGCGTTCCCTTATCCCTCTCCCCGCTAATTTGGTCCATAAGCGGCCAAACATAAGCCAACCCACATCGATCCTACTTTTACTAGCTTATAAATGCTCTTCATGACGATGTGGAGAATATACTCTTTCTCCCCTCACCCCCATAAAACCAACCCCCCCTTGCTTCTGTATTTTTTTTTTTTTAATAAATATCTTATGGTATGGCTATATTTTGCAAGGTGGGGTCATTTCTAGTCTATATATCATATAAAATATAAAAATGAGGTCTTAATTTTGATAGTCCAAACTCTTTGCTAATATCTTTAGTAACTGTGATTTACATACCCCCTCTATCTAGCTTTATTGCCTAGTAAACCTTCTTGCTTCTTCATAACATTTACCAACTATAGCCTCTCCACCCTTTTACTACTCCTTATTGAGCCTTATTTTTTAAACTCATGCATGCATACTATGTTGGCATAATGTGTATTGTTGATTTGGCAATATCTTGGTAAGAGCACTGTACTTTTCATCTATGTCACTATTGTTGGATGTGTCACAACTGTTAAATTTACTTATGACTTCAATAAAAAATTATTTAAAAAAAAAAAAAATAGGAGAAATATCTATTATTCTGAGGGATCCCAAGGATCCAGGAATCAATACCCTGGGACATCAAAAAATCGGTCCATGGGTAAAGATAGCTTGTCCATTCAAGTGGGCCGCTCAGTACGCAAGTTAGTCAATTATGTACACTATTTACTAATATGAGTCAAGCTTTTATGACCCAGCAACATAAAAATCCTTTTTTTAGGGGTACAGCCAGTGGCTAGCAGCGGGCCACAGGCACAGTCATACATACTGCAGTATTACCTGAAAGTGGGGGGAGAGATATACCAAATGAAATAATAAATGTCAATAATGGTACTAATCATATTCTCTACCTACAGACCGGAAACGGACGTGAATGGTTAGCATGAATATTCTCCTGCATCAGGTAACGTGGCATATTCAGGTAACACGTGGTAAAGCCCACAGATGTGTGATAATGCCAATTTTATGTGTGAAATGGTAGAAACTGCAGGGAGATACTACGTATTAGCTGAGCTCCAGAAGTCAGTCTCCAACCCTATCATGGGATTAATTGATACTGGGTCTCAGGCAACTATTTTATCCCACAGGTACTACACACAGCTAAATGAGCTAACACCCCACAAACCTAAAATAAAAGAATTTGATGGTTCACTAATAGGTGTTGGGGGTGACTCTCTCAAAGTCTACGGTACTGCATGGTTAAAATTTAAACTGGGGAAAAGGGTAATAAGACACCCTGTCATTATAGTGGATCTGCCAACTGATCTTTAATTATTGGTAGTGATCTCCTGAAGCGATTAAGCACCATAATTGATTGCATAAATAATGTAATTTGGTCACAAGTAAAAAGGCCTATTAATTATAAGCAATCCAGTATATCTCGCACCCAACATAACTGTCACGTGGTGGAAGAGAAGCCAGATGCTATGGAGATTCATTTCAGGATTAACTCTGTACCTGAAATCACTATCTTACAAATAGATGATCAGATTCCGTTAAGTGGCTCTGATGGTAATACTTTTAAAATTTCACCAGGAAAGATAGTAAATATTTCCTTAGATGGCAATGTATTAACCATATCTCTCCACAGGGGGGATCATATAATCCCTAAAAAGGGAGGCCACACTCAATACCTTGCAGGAATTGAAAGAGTTAAGGGTGATCTATTTATCCCTATGCAAGTGCATGACCTTGGTAAAACCAAATATGCTAAATTGAACTTAAAACTGGAAGCTAGCTATATAAGCAAAGGCTTATTAGTGCAAATAGCTGAACCTAAAGTGATTAAATATCTTTCTACCCAAGACCACTGTGTCCACATCCTGGATGACAGGTCTGAAAGCTAAATGTTTATTATCTATCTCTATAGGAAATAAATCAGCAAAGCACCTGTTTTCAGTTTTAAATATTCCCCATAATCATATTTACATTGGAAATTATATCTTACATAGATATGCCATACAAATAGATTTGATTAACTCTTGCCTCTGGAGCAGGTTAAAAGGGGACCCAGAAGTATTTCAGGAAGAAAATGCAGCCCTGAAATTAAACCAGCAATTGCCATATGCTGTGAATATGCAGGTGTCTAACAATGTTATAATTCCTGCTGGGGCTGATAAATTCCTCTTACCCTTACAGGTAAAGAGAGGTCAGAAATTAAAAACTTCTGAAACACTAATTTGCCTCTCCTATAGAATGCAAAATCTGGATATAACAATGACCCACACTCCTTTGGTAAATATTGGAACTCTTCCAATACATGTTATTGTGCATAACATGACCCCACATGATATAACCTTATCCAAGGGAACTACCATAGGATATGCGCTTGAATCAGGTTATTACACTTTTGGATTACAGAATATTATAATTGGGCTAATACCTGAAGGGTATTTAACTGAAGAACAATTAATAGAACAATCATTTGCATCTATGCCAGAGGGACTATTTGCAATTCAGTCTATTTATCCCTTCAGCTTAGAGGAAGGCATCTGTAAAATTGAAGAAGCCTCTCTCGTATTTGATCAGCCAATCAAAGCGCAAGAATACCCCAATACCCAGAGTCATGGGGCAATATAAATTATAATAAAGGGGACCTCACATCTAGGATTTAAGAAGCCTATGAAATAGGACAGCCTGAAATCTTTCCTGGATTTCAACAAACAGTCGAAGAGCAAATATCTTTAGCTAATGGCTGTTCCAGTGATGATGAACACTGACAGCTACGAGAACTCCTGATGGAGTACAAAGATATTTTTGCTAGGGATTCTTTTGAATGTGGGACTACAGACTTGCATATTGAAAGAATCCAAACAGATCCCAATGCACCACCCGTCTTTGGCAAACAATACAGACTTCCTTTAGCCTCATATGATTCTCTTGCAGAAATCATAAGGAACCTGGAAGAAAGGGGTATTATCCGACAGGTGCACAGCTCTTATAACAATCCTATTCTAGATGTTATTAAGCCCAATGGACAATGGCATTTGTGTGCTGATTTAAGATAGCTAAACAAGCAAGTGTACATGTCTGGCTGGCCTGTGCCATATATTGACCAGTGCCTAGCGCAGATGCAGGGATCCAAAATATTCACTGCCATTGATTGTGCATAGGAATATTAGACCATAAAGGTACATGAAGAGGACCAGTATAAGCTTGCATTCTCGTTACAAAAGGTCCAGTATGCATTCCAAAGTCCCATTTGGATACATAAATTCAGGACATAAATTTGCTGTATTCATGCATAAGGCTATGCCTGATGCACTTGAATGGGGGACCTCATCTTATGTTTATAATGTTTTAATCAAAAGCACTGACTTTGAGAAACACATCACAGAGCTTAAACACGTCCTCAGCCAACTTAAAAGGGCAAGTGTCAAATTATCCCTACAAAAAGCTCAATGGTGCCGCACTCGTGTAAACTTCTTGGGACATGAAGTTACTTCTGAAAGGTTAAATCCTCAGAAGAAAAAGGTGGAAGCTATAATAAATTCTAAAAACCAAAGTAACTTAAAATAATTGAGATCATTCCTGGGTATGATGAATTATTCTCACAAATTTATTGATAATTATGCAGAATTAGCTAAACCACTGCTACTTCTAAAGAAGGATGTGAAATGGCAATGGAGTGAGACTCAAGAGACAGGCATCAAGGAGCTGAAGAGTAAACTCACCCAAGCACCTTGCTTAGCGTACCCTGAAGGTGGTAAACCTTTCTACTTAGAAACAGGTTACATGATAATTTCATTTTATTTCATTGCTTATGTAAGCAAAACTCTAACCCCAGTAGAAATAAAATTTAGCAATTGCGAAAAAGCCCTCTTATCTACTGTATGGGCGCTACAAAATTTCTGCAGCAATATACAGGGCGAGAAAATTATTTTAGAAATGGCTCACCAGCCTTTGCTATATCTGCAAAGTGAGAGAATGAGAGATGGGAATTTGTCTAATAACCGCATAACAGCTTGGACTCTTTCCTTACAAGGATGGCCTTTAGAAATTAGCTACAAGCAGAATAAAAAGAATCCAGTCACACAGGGGTTTGCTGAACTCTATGACTGTACTGCTAAGGATCACGGGGAAGAGTTATTAGAAGATGATTCTGGGGGAACAATTGCTTTCCCCTTATAAAATATACAATGAGGATCATTGTCAAACATTACCTTGGGTATATGTTGATGGTTGTTCACAATTCAAGTTACAGGATGGTTTGTTAATTAGAACCTCCAAAACTGGCATCCAGCAATGGGTGGTACCCACCAAATTCAGAGGTCTCCTGCTTCAAGATGCCCATGATGCTCCCACATCTGGCCATTGTGGTGCCAAACTCACGTATGAAATATTGCGTGATAACACCTTTTGGCTGCACGTGTTGAAAGATGTTCAAACCTACTGTCAAGGATGTTTAATCTGTCCACAGTTTCAACCCAATGCACCAACGCATAGAGCACCATTGCAGAAAATTAGGATGGTAATGCCGTGATCAGATATACAAATTGATTTTATTGGTCCAGTGACTAGGTCATCATGAGGTAACAAATACATGTTGACAGTAACATGCCTATTCACTAAATAGGTAGAGTGCATCAGTGCACCTAACAATAGTGCTGAAACATGCACAGCATTGCTCATCAACCACGTGTTTTCCAGATTTGGTTTACCCCAGAGAATCAAATCCGATCGGGGAACCCACTTCACTAGCGAAGTGATGAACAAAATGTGGAAAATACATATATATACATTTATATATAAAATACATTTAGATATATAATATGGAAAATACTAGGGGTCAAAAGAAAGCTCCATATTGCATATAGAGCTGCCTCAAGGGGTGGTGTAGATCATTACAACCAGTCCATTGTGAAAATCCTCAGAAAGTTTGTTAGTGAACTGGGTAAAGACTGGGATGTAAAACTACCTCTAGTCCTAATGGTATTAATAGCAACTCCAAGTAGTGCTACCAAGATGTCACCTTTTGAACTAATGACTGGTAGAAGAATGGTTCTACCTCATCATCTACTGTACCGTACATCAGACCAGAATTTTTATAAATGCTGCCAATACGCATCAATATGTGGAGAATGTAAGGAAGCACCTGCAATATGCCTTTGCATTTGCTCAAGGGAACTTAGAGAAAGCTGCAACTGCCACTAAAGCCTATTATGATCTCAAAACATCCAAAAAGAAATATGAAATAAATGATAAATTTTATCTTTATAACTTTGGAAGAGATCAGGTTAAGGAGAAGACATTTCTTCCATCATGAAAGGGTCCTTTTGTCGTTACTGACAAAATATCTCCAGTTGCCTATAAAATTAGGATACCGAAAAATGATACTTTTATGGATAAATGGGTCCATATTAATCAGTTGGGAGCGTGCCATTCTAGATACCAACTACAAGTCATAGAGGGAGAATTAAATCTCATATCCCCAAATGTACTAAAGAAACATTCGCCTAGATTTAGTGTTTTGACGGTAAAGACCCGCGGTGCTAACGCTCCTTTATTTCCAGCGCACCCTTAAGACAACGCTGGTATTACGAGTTGTCTGAATGGCTGTGTGAGCCTCAGAAAAAGGGAGCGTTGAGCATAATTTAGCTAAACTTCAACTCTCAATAACAGCGTTGCCTACGGTAGCGGTAAGCTGGAAAAACGTGCTCGTGCACGATGTACCCATAGGAAACAATGGGGCTGAGCTGGCTGAAAAAAAAACTAACAATTGCAAAAAAGCAGCGGAACCTCTAATCTGCCGCCCCGCTATCGCTGACACCTGCATTATATTATTAACCCCTAATCTGCCGACCGGACCTCGCCGCCACTATAATAAATGTATTAACCTCTGAGCCGCCACACTCCCGCCTCGCAAACACTATAATAAATATTATTAACCCCTAATCTGCCCTCCCTAACATCGCCGCCACCTACCTACAATTATTAACCCCTAATCTCCCACCCCCAACGTCGCCGCTTCTATATTAAAGTTATTAACCCCTAAACCTAAGTCTAACCCTAACCCTAACACCCCCCTAAGTTAAATATAATTTAAATAAAACAAACTAAATTTACTATAATTAAATAAATTATTCCTATTTAAAACTAAATAATTACCTATAAAATAAACCCTAATATAGCTACAATATAACTAATAGTTACATTGTAGCTATTTTAGGATTTATATTTATTTTACAGGCAACTTTGTATTTATTTTAACTAGGTACAATAGCTATTAAATAGTTAATAACTATTTAATAGCTACCTAAAAAATAACTACAAAATTACCTGTAAAATAAATCCTAACCTAAGTTACAAATACACCTAACACTACACTATCAATAAATTAATTAAATAAATTACCTACAATTAGCTAAACTAAAATACAATTAAATAAACTAAACTATAATACAAAAACAAACACTAAATTACAGAAAATAAAAAAATTACAAGAAGTTTAAACTAATTACTCCTAATCTAAGCCCCCTAATAAAATAAAAAAGCCCCCCAAAATAATAAAATGCCCTACCCTATCCTAAATTACAAAGTAATCAGCTCTTTTACCAGCCTTTAAAATGGCTTTTTGCGGGGCATTGCCCCAAAGTAATCAGCTATTTTACCTGTAAATAAAAATACAATACCCCCAACATTACAACCCACCACCCACATACCCCTACTCTAAAACCCACCCAAACCCCCCTTAAAAAAAACCTAACACTAACCCCCTGAAGATCTCCCTACCTTGAGTTGTCTTCACTCAGCCGAGCCGAATTCTTCATCCAAGCGGGGCAGAAGAGGTCATCCATCTGACTGAAGTCTTCATCCAAGTGGCATCTTCTATCTGCATCCATCCGGAGCGGAGCGGCAGCATCCTGAAGACCTCCGACACAGAACATCCATCCTGGCTGACGACTGAACGATAAATGACGGTTCCTTTAAATGACGTCATCCAAGATGGTGTCCCTCAAATTCCGATTGGCTGATAGGATTCTATCAGCCAATCGGAATTAAGGTAGGAAAAATCTGATTGGTTGATTCAATCAGTCAATCAGATTGAAGTTCAATCCGATTGGCTGATCCAATCAGCCAATCGGATTAACCTCACATTCTATTGGCTGATTGGAACAGCCAATAGAATGCAAGGTCAATCCAATTGGCTGATTGGATCAGCCAATCTGATTGAACTTCAATCTGATTGGTTGATTGCCTCAGCCAATCAGATTTTTCCTACCTTAATTCCGATTGGCTGATAAAATCCTATCAGCCAATCGGAATTCAAGGGACGCCATCTTGGCTGACGTCATTTAAAGGAACCTTCATTCGGACTTAGGACATCGTACGAAAAGGATGGCTCTGCGTCGGATGGATTCAAGATGGCTCCGCTCCGGTTGATTGAAGTTTGAAGATGCTGCTTGGATGAAGATATCTGCCGCTTGGAGGACCTCTTCTGCCCCGATCGGATGAAGACTTCTGCTGCTCCGGATGTCCACTTCTGGCCCATCGGTGCCCGGCTGGGTGAACACGGCTCCAGGTAGGGTGATCTTCAGGGGAGGTTAGTGTTAGTTTTTTTCAAGGGGAGATTGGGTGGGTTTTAGAGTAGGGGTATGTGGGTGATGGGTTGTAATGTTGAGGGGGATTGTATTTTTATTTACAGGTAAAAGAGCTGATTATTTTGGGGCAATGCCCCGCAAAAAGCCCTTTTAAGGGCTGGTAAAAGAGCTGATTACTTTTTAATTTAATAATAGGGTAGGGCGTTTTATTATTTTGGGGGGCTTTTTTATTTTATTAGGGGGCTTAGATTAGGTGTAATTAGTTTAAATGTCTTGTAATTCTTTTTTTATTTTTTGTAATTTATTGTTTGTTATTTTTTGTACTATAGTTTAGTTTATTTAATTGTATTTTAGTTTAGATAATTGTAGGTAATTTATTTAATTAATTTATTGAAAGTGTAGTGTTAGGTGTATTTGTAACTTAGGTTAGGATTTATTTTACAGGTAATTTTGTAATTATTTTAACTAGTTAGCTATTAAATAGTTATTAACTATTTAATAGCTATTGTACCTAGTTAAAATAAATACAAAGTTGACTGTAAAATAAATATAAATCCTAAAATAGCTACAATGTAACAATTAGTTATATTGTAGCTATATTAGGGTGTATTTTATAGGTAAGTATTTAGTTTTAAATAGGATTAATTTATTTAATGATAGTAAATTTAGTTTATTTAATTTAAATTATATTTAAGGGAGGTGTTAGGGTTAGGGTTAGACTAAGGTTTAGGGGTTAATAACTTTTTTATAGTAGCAGCGACGTTGGGGGCGGGAGATTAGAGATTAATAATTGTAGGTAGGTGGTGGCGTTGTTAGGGAGGGCAGATTAGGGGTTAATACAATTTATTATAGTGTTTGCTAGGTGGGAGTGCAGTGATTTAGGGGTTAATACATTTATTATAGTGGCGGCGAGGTCCGGTCGGCAGATTAGGGGTTAATAAGTGTATGTAGGTGGCGGCGACGTTGGGGGGGGCAGATTAGGGGGTAATAAATATAATATAGGTTTCGCCGATGTTAGGGACAGCAGATTAGGGGTTAAAAAAATTATTATAGGGTTTGCGATGTGGTGGGGCCTCGTCTTAGCGGTTCATAGGTAGTTTATGGGTGTTAGTGCACTTTATAGCACAGTAGTTAAGAGCTTTATGTTCCCGCGTTAGCCCATAAAACTCTTAACCACAGACTTTTTTTTTGCGGTTGGAGTCTTGTCGGTAGAGACTCTACCGCTCACTTCTTCCAAGACTCGTAATACCAGTGTTAGGCAAATCCCATTGAAAAGATAGGATACACAATTGACGTAAGTAGATCTGCGGTAGCCTCGAGTCGTGGAAACAAAGTGAGCGGTAGACCCTTTTCTGGCTGACTCTAAATACCAGCGGGCGTTAAAAAGCAGAGTTAGGACTCCTTAACACTGCTTTAACCCTAACGCAGAACTCTAAATCTAGTATATTAAAAATGACTAGCTAATGAGCATAAGGGATAAAAAATAACGGACTCTCTTCATAGAAGGCTGTTTTTAATGCATACTGTCAACACACTCACCAAATACCGCTGACTTTAAGCCAATTCAAATACATGTGTCCTACATCTATTTAAAATTGGAAGGGGGAATTATGTTAGGGTATCTGTAGATAACAGTGGACGATACATATATATATATATATATATATATATATATATATATATATATATATATATATATATATATATATATATATATATATAAAAGATAAAATAAATATGGAATCTCTCAAATAGTAAGTTTGAACATGCTCATTTTATCACTGAATACCTTCTGTGGTATTCCAAATCTCAGATCAGACATAAGATACATTTCTCCTGATTAACATAGCATCTAAGAGTTCAAAAGAAAGCATCTGTCTCATTAACCAGCACAAACACCAGGGTTTATGGAGCCTAGATGTCTGTGGAAATCCCTTTGAAACTCACTAAGGCCCAGGAATATAATAATTAGCATACACCTGTTAATTACCCCTAGACCTCGAATCCACATCTGTGCTAGCTAAAGAGACATATGTGAAATTGCAGCTGTTAATTTTTTTTTTTTTTTTAAATACAGCCTGTATAATTTTAAATACTGTATAATATTGGAAGCTGAAAACCTAAGAACCAGTGACTAATAGTTACATATTAGATAAATATTTGCTTAGCTTGATAAATACTGCAAATAGATGTATAAATGTTTGACATTTTTACAACATTGTTTCTTTATTTTACAGACAAGAAGATGTCCTATGAATATTAGCCATAACCATGAATATCTTCTATTTGATCATAGAAATTGATAAAATACTGGTGTTTGGTATCAAATTGTACATTTTCTGTTATGCTAAATGAAATATAGATGCTGACAAGAGAAGTTTATTAATGCTAAAAGTTATACGCCTAGATTTAAAGTTCTGCATTAGGGTTAAAAAGCAGTGTTAAGGGGTCCTAACGCTGCTTTTTAATGCCTCTGGTATTTAGAGTGAGGCAGGAAAGGGTCTACCGCTCACTTTCTTTCTGCGACTCGAGGCTACCGCAAATCCCCTTACATCAATTGCGTATCCTATCTTTTCTATGGGATTTGTCTAATGCTGATATTACGAGTCTTGGAAGAAGTGAGCGGTACAGCCTCTACCGACAAGACTCCACCTGCAAAAAAAAGTCAGTAGTTAAGAGTTTTATGGGCTAATTCCAGAACATAAAACTCTTAACTACTGTGCTATAAAGTACACTAATTGACCTCGCATTCTATTGGCTGATCGGAACATAGAATGCAAGGTCAATCCGATTGGTTGATTGGATCAGCCAATCGGATTGAACTTTTGCCCCGCAAACTGTTGCCCCGCAAAAAGCCCTTTTAAGAGCTGGTAAAATAGCTGATTACTTTGTAATTTAGGATAGGGTAGGACATTTTATTATTTTGGGGGCTTTTTTATTTTATTAGGGGGCTTAGATTAGGTGTAATTAGTTTAAACTTCTTTTTTTTCTTTTTTTTTCTTTTCTGTAATTTAGTGTTTTTTTTGGTTAGTTTATTTAATTGTATTTTAGTTTAGATAATTGTAGGAATTTATTTAATTAGTTTATTGATACTGTAGTGTTAGGTGTATTTGTAACCTAGGTTAGGATTTATTTTACAGGTAATTTTGTAATTATTTTAACTAGGTAGCTTTTAAATAGTTAATAACTATTTAATAGCTATTCTACCTAGTTAAAATAAATACAAAGTTGCCTGTAAAATAAATATAAATCCTAAAATAGCTACAATGTAACTATTAGTTATATTGTAGCTATATAAGGGTTTATTTTATAGATAAGTATTTAGTTTTAAATAGGAATAATTTATTTAATGATAGTAAATGTATTTAGTTTTATTTAAATTATATTTAACTTAGGGGGGTGTTAGGGTTAGGGTTAGACTTAGGTTTAGGGGTTAATAACTTTATTATAGTAGCGGCGACGTTGGGGGCCTGAGATTAGGGGTTTATAATTGTAGTTAGGTGGCGGCGATGTTTGGGAGGGCAGAATAGGGGTTAATAAAATTTATTATAGTGTTTGCAAGGCGGGAGTGCGGCGGTTTAGGGGTTAATACATTTATTATAGTGGCCGGTCGGCAGATTAGGGGTTAATAAGTGTAGATAGGTGCCGGCAACGTGGGGGGGGAGATTAGTGGTAATAAATATAATATAGGTGTTGGCGATGTTAGGGGCAGCAGATTAGGGGTTCATAGGGATAATGTAGGTTGCGGAATAGTCTGGAGCGGCATATTAGGGGTTAGTAATAAAATGCAGGTGTCAGCGATAGCGGGGGCGGCAGATTAGGGGTTAATAAGTGTAAGATTAGGGGTGTTTAGACTCGGGGTTCATGTTAGGGTGTTAGGAAACAATGAGGCTGCGTTAGGAGTTGAACGCTGCTTTTTTGCAGGTGTTATTTTTTTTTTTCAGCCAGCTCAGCCCCATTGTATCCTATGGGGAAATCGTGCATGAGCACGTTTTTCCAGCTTACCGCTACCGTAAGCAACGCTGATATTGAGGGTTGAAGTGGAGCTAAATTTGGGTCAACGCTCACTTTTCTGAGGCTAACGCAGCCATTCAGAAAACTCGTAATACCAGCGTTGGCTTAAGGGAGCGCTGGAAAAAAAAGGAGCGTTAGCCCGCAAGTTTTTACCGACAAAACTCGTAATCTAGGCGTTTGTATTTTAAGCTCATATTAACAGTCCTGTATAATTTTAAGCTTGTCTTTTGTATGCTAAGTAATTTATCTTTGCAAATATATATAGTATATATTTTAGAATTTGTCTTAATTGTAGATAATTAAGAATGTATTTCAGCTTAGATAAATTGTAATATAAACTTGCTGTTTATATTAAGAATATATATAACTTCTGGTGTTCTAATTAGAGTTATATAGAATTTGTGGGCTAAATAGCTTAAGTATATTTGTCTGGAAGTTAATAAACCATACCTTGGCATCTCATTATGATATTTAAATGTCTGATTTGGGAGATTATTGTGAATAAGGTAATTTTTATGATCATTGTATAGCATATTATAATAGCATAAACGTGTATAGTTTGATTCATAACCTGGTTCCTATAAATATAATTCAATGTGTCTATACATTTTAACTAATATAAAGAATTTAGGAATTTACATTAATTTTAATTGATTTGTATATGCATTTTATTGGGGGTTTGTTTAAAGAATAATTATTAAATATATTGTACTATAACCCGGCCATATACTGACAACTCAGACATTGTGGTCCATATTTTCATGATATCATCACGCAGTTGCTGCAGATTTGTCAGCTGCACATCCATGATGCGACTCTCCCGTTCCACCACATCCCAAAGGTGCTCTATTGGATTGAGATCTGGTGACTGTGGAGGCCATTGGAGTACAGTGACCTCATTGTCATGTTCAAGAAACCAGTTTGAGATGATTTGAGCTTTGTGACATGGTGCATTATCCTGCTGGAAGTAGCTATCAGAATATGGGTACACTGTAGTCATAAAGGGATGGACATGGTCAGCAACAATAATCAGGTAGGCCGTAGCATTTAAACAATGCTCAGTTGGTACTAAGAAGCCCAAAGTGTGCCATGAAAATATCTCACACCATTACACCACCACCACCAGCCTGAACTGTTGATACAAGGCAGGATGGATCCATGCTTTCATGTTGTTTACAAATTCTGACCCTACCATCTGAATGTTGCAGCTGAAATTGAGACTCATCAGACCAGGCAACATTTTTACAATCTTCTATTGTCCAAGTTTGGTGGGCCTGTGCGAATTGTAGCCTCAGTTTCCTGTTCTTAGCTAACAGGAGTGGCACCCAGTGTGGTCATCTGCTGCTGTAGCCAATCTTCTTCAAGGTTCGACTTGTGCATTCAGAGATGTTATTCTGCATACCTTAGTTGTAACAAGTGGTTATTTGAGTTACTGTAGCCTTTCTATCATCTTGATCCAGTCTGCCCATTCTCCTCTAACCTCTGACATCAACAAGGCATTTTCGTCCACACAACTGCCGCTGACTGGATATTTTCTCTTTTTCAGACCATTCTCTGTAAAACCTAGAGATGGTTGTATGTTAATATGCCAGTAGATCAGCAGTTTTTGAAATACTCAGACCAGCCCGTCTGCCACCAACAACCATGCCATGTTCAAAGTCACTTAAATCCCCTTTCTTCCCCATTCTGATGCTTGGTTTGAACCTCAGCAAGTCGTCTTCACCACGTTTAGATGCCTAAATGCATTGAGTTGCTGCCATATAATTGGCTGATTAGCAATTTGTGTTATAAAGCAATGTGTGTGTGTGTACTTAATTTTTATTTATGTGTTTATATGTGTATATAGTTCTGTAAATACATATATACACATATAAATACATATGTACATATATATATAGGCATACATATACAGTATATACATACATATAAGAATTGAAGCGTAAATGAAAATTGCACCCAACTTTTAATATCAGCACAATTAAAAAATTATTGCAGAAGTATGATATTATATGTGCAAACAGTTTACACCTCACTTGTAATCTAGTCCTTAATATTGTAAACCACCAACAGATCTGTTTTAGCTAGTCTTTTTCTAAACTGCCTTGAGGTGACAGTGATCTAGGAATGTTGTACTAAAACCATTGCAGTCTCATCAGGTAATTTGTTTTCTACAAAAGTTACAGAATCTATTGACAGTGTAATGGAAAATATATAAATTTTGACTTTAAAATCCTTTCTGATATGGGCCTTGTTATACATATTTGACCATATAAATTCCATCCTATAAGTATCGTGGACAAAGAATGGTAATTACAAATTGTTTTATTTTTACTGTAAAAAAATAACTAAATCCTTTCTGACTGCTGGAAATGTAAGCCGTATATTTAGCAAACTTCTGTCTAGTGTATCATTTATTGATGAGTTTGAGTTTGAATCTGAGGACCCTTTTCCATATATAACAGAACTGCTTTAAAATTTTAATTATATAACGGTATTTTCACTACCAACACGAGGAATTCTGAATAAATATTATAGCAACAGTGACCACAAACAGACTGTCAAAGTCAACAATAATTAAAAAACAAAAACATTACAGCACCATCATCACATACATTTCTTTTCTTCCAGTCTGCAAATGTAGATTCAACTGAATCTGCTGAAATGGCATATGGGGGCATATTTATCAAGCTCCGTATGGAGCCTGATGTCCCGTGTTTCTGGTGAGCCTATAGGCTCGCCGGAAACACAAGTTATCAACCAGCAGTCTAAAGACCGCTGCTCCATAACCTGTCTGCCTGCTCTGAGGCAGCGGACAGACATCGCCAGAAATCAACCCGATCGAATATGATCAGGTTGATTGACACCCCCTGCTAGCGGCCAATCTGCTGGTGAAATGATAAAGGCCGAGAGCATATGCTGTCGACATTTATCGTTGTGCAGCGGAAATGATCTGCAATTTTGGATCATGTCCGCTCCCACAATGATAATTCGGCCCCGTGGTGACAGTTATGGACTGTCTTCATGATGTTGGCTTCTTTTGCTTGGTTGGACATGGGAAACACCTGCAACTGATAAAAAACAAAGATAAGGCATTGCATAATGATCTGTGTATCAAATTAGAAGTGTCAATAGCAAGTTTTTAACACTGGCGAGGAACACAGGTGGTTAAAGATAAAGTAGCAAGCTGATGTAAAAGTTACAAAGTATTTATTAAAATCATTCATAACAGATAGAATTGTTGCATTGCAACGCATTTCTCAGACGATTAAAAACTGGTTCTTCAGCTCTTAATCGGTTGAGAAATGTGTTGCAATGCAACAATTCTATCTGTTATGAATGATTTTAATACATATTTTGTAATTTTTACATCAACTTTCTACTTTATCCTTTACTGCCTCTGTTTCATGTTCTTAGCTAACAGGAGTGGCACCCAGTGTGGTCATCTGCTGCTGTAGCCAATCTTCTTCAAGGTTCGACTTGTGCATTCAGAGATGTTATTCTGCATACCTTAGTTGTAACAAGTGGTTATTTGAGTTACTGTAGCCTTTCTATCATCTTGATCCAGTCTGCCCATTCTCCTCTAACCTCTGACATCAACAAGGCATTTTCGTCCACACAACTGCCGCTGACTGGATATTTTCTCTTTTTCAGACCATTCTCTGTAAAACCTAGAGAAGGTTGTATGTTAATATGCCAGTAGATCAGCAGTTTTTGAAATACTCAGACCAGTCCGTCTGGCACCAACAACCATGACATGTTCAAAGTCACTTAAATCCCCTTTCTTCCCCATTCTGATGCTTGGTTTGAACCTCAGCAAGTCGTCTTCACCACGTTTAGATGCCTAAATGCATTGAGTTGCTGCCATATAATTGGCTCATTACCAATTTGTGTTATAAAGCAATTGTACAGGTGTACCTAATAAAGTGGCCGATGAGTGTGTGCGTATATATATATATATATGTGTGTACTTAATTTTTATTTATGTGTTTATATGTGTATATAGTTCTGTAAATACATATATACACATATAAATACATATGTACATATATATATAGGCATACATATACAGTATATACATACATATAAGAATTGAAGCATAAATGAAAATTGCACCCAACTTTTAATATCAGCACAATTAAAAATTATTGCAGAAGTATGATATTATATGTGCAAACAGTTTACACCTCACTTGTAATCTAGTCCTTAATATTGTAAACCACCAACAGATCTGTTTTAGCTAGTCTTTTTCTAAACTGCCTTGAGGTGACAGTGATCTAGGAATGTTGTACTAAAACCATTGCAGTCTCATCAGGTAATTTGTTTTCTACAAAAGTTACAGAATCTATTGACAGTGTAATGGAAAATATATAAAGTTTGACTTTAAAATCCTTTCTGATATGGGCCTTGTTATACATATTTGACCATATAAATTCCATCCTATAAGTATCGTGGACAAAGAATGGTAATTACAAATTGTTTTATTTTTACTGTAAAAAAATAACTAAATCCTTTCTGACTGCTGGAAATGTAAGCCGTATATTTAGCAAACTTCTGTCTAGTGTATCATTTATTGATGAGTTTGAGTTTGAATCTGAGGACCCTTTTCCATATATAACAGAACTGCTTTAAAATTGTAATTATATAACGGTATTTTCACTACCAACACGAGGAATTCTGAATAAATATTATAGCAACAGTGACCACAAACAGACTGTCAAAGTCAACAATAATTAAAAAACAAAAACATTACAGCACCATCATCACATACATTTCTTTTCTTCCAGTCTGCAAATGTAGATTCAACTGAATCTGCTGAAATGGCATATGGGGGCATATTTATCAAGCTCCGTATGGAGCCTGATGTCCCGTGTTTCTGGTGAGCCTATAGGCTCGCCGGAAACACAAGTTATCAACCAGCAGTCTAAAGACCGCTGCTCCATAACCTGTCTGCCTGCTCTGAGGCAGCGGACAGACATCGCCAGAAATCAACCCGATCGAATATGATCAGGTTGATTGACACCCCCCTGCTAGCGGCCAATCTGCTGGTGAAATGATAAAGGCCGAGAGCATATGCTGTCGACATTTATCGTTGTGCAGCGGAAATGATCTGCAATTTTGGATCATGTCCGCTCCCACAATGATAATTCGGCCCCGTGGTGACAGTTATGGACTGTCTTCATGATGTTGGCTTCTTTTGCTTGGTTGGACATGGGAAACACCTGCAACTGATAAAAAACAAAGATAAGGCATTGCATAATGATCTGTGTATCAAATTAGAAGTGTCAATAGCAAGTTTTTAACACTGGCGAGGAACACAGGTGGTTAAAGATAAAGTAGCAAGCTGATGTAAAAGTTACAAATTATTTATTAAAATCATTCATAACAGATAGAATTGTTGCATTGCAACGCATTTCTCAGACGATTAAAAACTGGTTCTTCAGCTCTTAATCGGTTGAGAAATGTGTTGCAATGCAACAATTCTATCTGTTATGAATGATTTTAATACATATTTTGTAATTTTTACATCAACTTTCTACTTTATCCTTTACTGCCTCTGTTTCATGTTCTTAGCTAACAGGAGTGGCACCCAGTGTGGTCATCTGCTGCTGTAGCCAATCTTCTTCAAGGTTCGACTTGTGCATTCAGAGATGTTATTCTGCATACCTTAGTTGTAACAAGTGGTTATTTGAGTTACTGTAGCCTTTCTATCATCTTGATCCAGTCTGCCCATTCTCCTCTAACCTCTGACATCAACAAGGCATTTTCGTCCACACAACTGCCGCTGACTGGATATTTTCTCTTTTTCAGACCATTCTCTGTAAAACCTAGAGAAGGTTGTATGTTAATATGCCAGTAGATCAGCAGTTTTTGAAATACTCAGACCAGTCCGTCTGGCACCAACAACCATGACATGTTCAAAGTCACTTAAATCCCCTTTCTTCCCCATTCTGATGCTTGGTTTGAACCTCAGCAAGTCGTCTTCACCACGTTTAGATGCCTAAATGCATTGAGTTGCTGCCATATAATTGGCTCATTACCAATTTGTGTTATAAAGCAATTGTACAGGTGTACCTAATAAAGTGGCCGATGAGTGTGTGCGTATATATATATATATATGTGTGTACTTAATTTTTATTTATGTGTTTATATGTGTATATAGTTCTGTAAATACATATATACACATATAAATACATATGTACATATATATATAGGCATACATATACAGTATATACATACATATAAGAATTGAAGCATAAATGAAAATTGCACCCAACTTTTAATATCAGCACAATTAAAAATTATTGCAGAAGTATGATATTATATGTGCAAACAGTTTACACCTCACTTGTAATCTAGTCCTTAATATTGTAAACCACCAACAGATCTGTTTTAGCTAGTCTTTTTCTAAACTGCCTTGAGGTGACAGTGATCTAGGAATGTTGTACTAAAACCATTGCAGTCTCATCAGGTAATTTGTTTTCTACAAAAGTTACAGAATCTATTGACAGTGTAATGGAAAATATATAAAGTTTGACTTTAAAATCCTTTCTGATATGGGCCTTGTTATACATATTTGACCATATAAATTCCATCCTATAAGTATCGTGGACAAAGAATGGTAATTACAAATTGTTTTATTTTTACTGTAAAAAAATAACTAAATCCTTTCTGACTGCTGGAAATGTAAGCCGTATATTTAGCAAACTTCTGTCTAGTGTATCATTTATTGATGAGTTTGAGTTTGAATCTGAGGACCCTTTTCCATATATAACAGAACTGCTTTAAAATTGTAATTATATAACGGTATTTTCACTACCAACACGAGGAATTCTGAATAAATATTATAGCAACAGTGACCACAAACAGACTGTCAAAGTCAACAATAATTAACCCTTAAGGACCAGCGACGTACCCTGTATGTCACTGGCCTTTTTTTGGGACTTGATTGTTTTATAGCGCGGTCTTGCCACCAGCGTTGAGACTGCTCTATTCCACAAAGACTGCTGTAGGGAGGGTATTAATAGCGTCTTCTTGCTATACTTGTGCTATTATGTCCTGAAAAAAACCTTAATGACCAGTGACATACAGGGTACATTGTGGTCATTAAGGGGTTAAAAAACAAAAACATTACAGCACCATCATCACATACATTTCTTTTCTTCCAGTCTGCAAATGTAGATTCAACTGAATCTGCTGAAATGGCATATGGGGGCATATTTATCAAGCTCCGTATGGAGCCTGATGTCCCGTGTTTCTGGTGAGCCTATAGGCTCGCCGGAAACACAAGTTATAGGCTCGCCGGAAACACAAGTTATCAACCAGCATTCTAAAGACCGCTGCTCCATAACCTGTCTGCCTGCTCTGAGGCGGCGGACAGACATCGCCAGAAATCAACCCGATCGAATATGATCAGGTTGATTGACACCCCCTGCTAGCGGCCAATCTGCTGGTGAAATGATAAAGGCCGAGAGCATATGCTGTCGACATTTATCATTGTGCAGCGGAAATTATCTGCAATTTTGGATCATGTCCGCTCCCACAATGATAATTCGGCCCCGTGGTGACAGTTATGGACTGTCTTCATGATGTTGGCTTCTTTTGCTTGGTTGGACATGGGAAACACCTGCAACTGATAAAAAACAAAGATAAGGCATTGCATAATGATCTGTGTATCAAATTAGAAGTGTCAATAGCAAGTTTTTAACACTGGCGAGGAACACAGGTGGTTAAAGATAAAGTAGCAAGCTGATGTAAAAGTTACAAAGTATTTATTAAAATCATTCATAACAGATAGAATTGTTGCATTGCAACGCATTTCTCAGACGATTAAAAACTGGTTCTTCAGCTCTTAATCGGTTGAGAAACGCGTTGCAATGCAACAATTCTATCTGTTATGAATGATTTTAATACATATTTTGTAATTTTTACATCAACTTTCTACTTTATCCTTTACTGCCTCTGTTCCCCCCCTTACGGGAGATTCAAGGATCTTGTATTGGAGATGTTCGGGAAGTTATGTCTGCTGGACGACTTTAATGACCCAGCCTGCATTTTGAGCACCTTATTGTGGTGCATCACGCTTGTATATTTATTATTTACAAATAGAGACTCTATTTGGCCATGTGGTGCCCCTGTTTCTTGCAGATTTAGTTTTAAACAAAATGAAAACTGAATAGTGCAGCAGACGATTATTCAGAAAATTTAATTTTCTGATTATTAGTTTGGTCAACTTACTAGCATAGATAATTCTTTAGAAGCTGAAGAAAAAAATCATATATATATGAGCATTCTGCCAAGGACCTTTTTAATGTGTACAACACCACATTTATTTTACTGAAAATCCAGCTCCTAGGATTAAAGGCAATATGTAGCTATCATTGACTTCAACTACTGTTTTTTTAGTTATGCAATTAATTTGTGCTCTGGGAAGCTTAATTAATATTTAAAAAAAATCTGAAAATGTATTATCTATTTAAATTAATCCACTCTAAATACCTTCTTTATTATGCCACTTTGCAGATACATTTTTCATTGTAGAACAATGTGTAAGTTTAATTTATAACATGATTAGGTATTTTTTAACACTGTGTGTATCCTAACTAGTACACAGATGAAACAATCAGCTGATGGGTGAGAGCAGGTTAGTAACCATGGCTACTGATAATCTGATTGTTTCATCTGTGCTCTAGTTAAGATATAATGAATATCTGGCCTGAGTAAGGCTCCTAAGGACTGGGTTTGGGAAACACTGTTTTAGAAGATGTGTGAAATCTTGGGAGTGATCACAAACTTGGCAACGTGCGCAAAACGAGCTTTGACAATTTTTAGTCTAATAGAGCAATCACATAGCCAGCACAGCAGACAAGTAACGTGCGTATATTTTACACGTTGTGCACATTTTTTACTCCCATAAACTAACATAGAGCTGGTGTCGCAGTCGGTATCAAACACGCAGCTCAAGGACTTACGCATGCAGAATGGAGATATTTCACTCCATTTTCACCTTGCCACACATAGTCAGGTGCAGCAACCGTTGTGCACCATAACTCCTTGGAAGCCTTATCAAACACCTAACAAATGCGCAATATCAACCCCTAAACCCCCCACATCACAATGACTAATAAAATGTATTAGCTACTAAACTGCCATCCCCTCACATCGCAATGACTAATAAAATGTATATTAACCCCTAAACTGCCAACTTCCACAATGCAAACTACCTAATAAATTTATTAACCCCTAATCCGCCAACCCCCACAACGCAAGCACCTAATTAACCTATTAATCCCTAATCTGCCAAACCCCCCTAACGCAAAAACCTTATTAACCTTTATTTTGTGTATTGTTAGGTTTTTATTTGTGTAATGTTATTTTTTTTATTTTGTGCAATGTTAGATTTTTTATTTTCTGTAATGTTATTTTTTTTTTTTTTTTAGTAATTTAGGCTTTTTATTTTTTGTAATTTTTTTATTATTTTTTAAGGTAGTATCTTTTTAATTGGGGTTAAGTTAGAAAGTGATAGGTTAGGGGGCTTAGTTATTAGTTTAATACTGTTTGTTGTGGGGAGAATGGCGGTTTAGGGGTAAATAGTTTAATTAGATAATTAGTGTGGGGGGGTTGGCAAATTAGGGGTTAATAGGTTTATTAGTTAGTGTGCGTTGTGGGGGGGGGGTGGCGGTTTAGGTGTTAATAGTTTAATTAGGTGTTTGCGATGTGAGGTGGTGGTGGTTTAGGTGTTAATAACTTTTATTAGTGGTTGCTATGTGGGGGGATAGCAATTTAGGGGTTAATAAATTTTATTAGTGATTGCAATGTGGGGGGATGATGGATTATAGGTTTTGAATGGCGTTTTGATGCATCGGTTTAATTTTTCTTTTCTGGTTTAGATCTTACTTGTGAATTCAACTTTTACTTATTTTTTAGTTATGCTTGCAAGATGATATACTGGCGTAAGTTACTGGCATTGGCAGAAATGTGTAGTTGAGCACATTTCTAAACCTCGCCAGTTTTTCAGACTAACAGAAGTATATCATTTGGCGGCACGTGTTATGTGATTCACCCGATGCACAAGGTGAACCACATATGTAATCTCACCCTTTGTTGTCAAGAATAGACAATGTTTTTATAAATAGATATTTACGTCTCTTTGGAACCCGTGTCTTTGATGAATTGGTCTTCTCATAGCTGCATTCACTTGCAAAACATAGAAATTGAAATCTAACTTATCCAATATTGACACATGTTCTCCTTATACTCTCATAGCATAAGCATAAGTATAAATAAGATATATATATACAAATAGATAATTTTTCTGGTTTTGTTGTTTGGGAGAGGTGTCTAGTGATCTAAAATACATGTTGACGTATTCCTGTTTTTCTGTTTGCTATTAAAACCAGAAGGTGAGTCTTATGCCTTTGGATACATAGTGAATATTAAGTTTACACTGACTTCTATAGTGATCTACATATACACCAAAGGAGACATTGTACTTGTCATGGACTGTTGCTGAGTAATTTTGGCACTCGTTTGGGGTATAATTTTATTTCTCATGGGTAGTGTTTTATACATTTATATTTTTTATTTAAAACAATCACTTGCCTTAATCATTTTGACTCTGAAGAAGCCTATTGCTATTCTCCTAAATGCTATCCAAATAAATCTTTCATCAATTGGAAAATTCTGTGATTGCAGAATTTTATCTTTCACTATTATTATTTATTTGTGCACCCAATTTGTGTGTTTGTGTGTGCTTGTGTGTATGTATGTATGTGTGTTTGCATGTGCGTGTATGCATGTGTGCATGTATGTATGTGTATACGTGTGTTTGTGTGTGCTTGTGTGTATGTATGTATGTGTGTTTACATGTGCATGTGCGTGTATGCATGTGTGCATGTATGTATGTGTATACGTGTGTTTGTATGTGCAAGTATGTGTGACTATGTGTTTGTGTGTGTTTTTAAATATATAGCTCATAAAATTATTTATTCACCTTAATGTATTACCCTGCCACATTTTATAACAATCAATGCTGCAAGTAATGGTCATAATTGAAATTTCTCATAGCACCTTATGCAAATAACCAAAAAAATAAAAATAAAAAAATAGATAAATATAAGGAAATACAGAACAGATTTTTTTGTTTTGTAATAATCACCAGTCACTACAAAACTTTTGCCCAAATTAATAATTGCAGTTTAGAAAGCGAAGTCCAGTGAATTATATATTGATGCAATACTGCGAAACTACTATTGTTAACAGGGTATAGTCAGATTTTGTTTTATCTGATTATAGTGCCCTAGTTTTTATTTTTTAGCAGAAAGCACAGTACAAGTAACTTTCTCATAGTTCCTGAATGTTAGAAACCCGTGTTAGTCAAGAAGATGTGTCGTTTTGCAAGCTCACACAAGGATATGATGCTGAATTGTAAGCAACCCATTGAAAACTGTCTGGATCCTTCTTTCCATCCTCAAGAGGATCTTCAATAATTACTTAAAATCACAAGCGGGATACGTGTGAAATTGGTTAAGAGCTCAAGTCTTTGCTAGATGGCTCCCTGTTGAGAAATGGATTTGAAAAAGCCACTAAAGTAGAATTGCAACAGCAGATATAAAAAGAAAGATATAAATCAAAAAAGTGTCAGTTATCTAAAATCAACATCATTTTTATTATTTATCAAGGAGAAAAACAAGTTTTGGAAGAAAGTTGCTCGAAGTTAGTATTTCAGGAATGAAGGAATAATTTATTGTCTATTTATTATCAAGGGCACTACTTGACTACAAATTGAGCTCTCCTGGTTCTTGCTGTATGGGCTTGATGCCAGATTACTATCACTTGAGCTATTGACATATTTTGGATATCTGTTCAATAGTTTAGGAATCAGGAACTGATTTATGCACAGTGTTTAAATAAATCACTATCTCCATTATTTATAGAGATATTTAACTTATGCATTAAGAGTACATAGGGTCCCATGTATTAAATGTTGAGCGGACAAGCTATTTAACTCGAGAAGTTGTCTGCTCGCCTTCACAACATAAGGGAATCAAACAAAATCCGCTGCCCATATGAATCATTACATGCTCAAGTGAGCTTGTAATGCTCACCCCTTCTCTCGTGCAACCAATTGAGTGAGAGAAGGGACTGTCAATCACAGAGAGAGAGGGACCTGGCTGAGAGGTGGTGTAGGGTGTAATTAGACTGCTGCTTCTTACATTGCAGCAAGCAGACTCGCATATGCGATCCTGCCCTGCAAGGGCTCTGGAGCAGCCTTTGCTGCTTACTACACGGAGCTCATATTTTCCTTCACATAGGTTATAGTGAGTAAAAAAAGATAAGAAAAATGTTTTCACACAATTGGCCCCCTTAACAAGAGGTGTACTAAAGTTTTCTTGCTTGCATGCTAACTGCACTCAAAGTAAGAAAATGAGAGCGGCCATATTTGCAGGCATATTACAAGTTGAAAGTGAAAAGATAGCTTATGAGTGAAAGGCTCATACACGCTAACTTCAGGACTTCGGTTATTGTAACTGCACGGACTTCTTCTCTCCATAGATTTCTATGCAGAATGTTAAAAAAAAACCAATTAGTTATTGCTCGCTAGCTAACCTGATGCTGCACTAGATAAACTGTGCTATACCCGAAGGTGAATTAGGAAAACTTCACATACACAATGTTTTTATTTTTTAATAGTTATTTCCAGGCACCCAGTGCCAGAGGTAGCCTAGACACCCCAAAATGTCACTAAACCTCCTATATGTTTTATGGTAGAGATGGTGTTTCATTCTTTGACAGCTTCTTTTTTCCTTCTGTAAACCTGTAGTTGTGATTAGCCAAGAAGCTCACTTTTTGTTTGGTCTGTCCAAAGGCCATTCTCTCAGAAGAACTATGACTTGTCAAAATGGATTTTGGTAAACTAAAGTCAGGCTTTTTTGTGTTCATTTCTTAGAGGTGGGGGTCTACCTAGGTCTTCTACCATAGAGCAGAAATTCATTTAGACAGAGACAGATGGTGAAACTTGAAACTGTTGAAACTCTTGAGCTTCAATGCTGGCTTGGACCTGTTTGAAGTTGTGCTTGGTTCTTTCTTCGAACAATCTTTTTACATCATTCTTGACTCAATTTTCCTCTTGTGGCCATGTCCAGGGATGTTGGCTATTGTCACATGCACCATAAACATTTTATAAATATTTTCAACATTGCTCACGGGAACATCAAGGTTTTTATACATTTTCCTGTAGCCTTTATGATGTCCATGCTTTGTTATTACCTTCTTTTTAACCTTCTCAGTCAACTCTCTGATTTTCCTCCTCTTTTCAATGTTTAGTGTAATACACAAAGTGACAAAAAAACAGTAGAAGAGTACAGTGTGAGCGCTCAAAATAACAATTTATCGCGTCCAGGTTAACATGCATATTACAAAGTAAAAAGTTAGCGCAAGAGCAAAAGACTGATGAAAGCTAACTTCAGTACTTAGCGCTATCTTCTTCTTCACTTACGCCTAGATTTAGAGTTCTGCGGTAGCTGTCAAAATCAGCGTTAAGGGCTCCTAACGCTGGTTTTTAGAGTCAGTCATGAAAGGGTCTAACGCTCACTTTCCAGCCGCGACTTTTCCATACCGCAGATCCCCTTATGCCAATTGCGTATCCTATCTTTTCAATGGGATCTTCCTAACGCCGGTATTTAGAGTCTTGGCTGAAGTGAGCAATAGAACTCTAATGACAAGACTCCAGCCGCAGAAAAAAGTCAGGAGTTAAGAGCTTTATGGGCTAATGCCGGTTTGTAAAGCTCTTAACTACTGTGCTCTAAATTACACTAACACCCGTAAACTACCTATGTACCCCTAAACCGAGGTCCCCCCACATCGCTGCCACTATAATATATTTTTTTAACCCCTAATCTGCCGACCACACACCGCTGCCACCTACATTATCCGTATGTACCCCTAATCTGCTGCCCCTAACATCGCAGACACCTACATAATATTTATAAACCCCTAATCTGCCCCCCCAACGTCACCGCTACCTTACCTACACTTATTAACCCCTAATCTGCTGACCGGACCTTGCCGCCACTATAATAATTGTGTTAACCCCTAAACCTCCTCACTCCCGCCTCGCAAACCCTATAATAAATTTTATTAACCCCTAATCTGCCCTCCCTAACATCACCGCCACCTAACTTCAAGTATTAACCCCTAATCTGCCGACCGGACCTCACCGCTACTCTAATAAATGTATTTACCCCTAAAGCTAAGTCTAACCCTAACCCTAACACCCCCTCTAATTTAAATATAATTTCAATCTAACAAAATAAATTATTTCTTATTAAATAAATTAATCATATTTAAAGCTACATACTTACCTGTAAAATAAACCCTAATATAGCTACAATATAACTAATAATTACATTGTAGATATTTTAGGATTTATATTTATTTTACAGGCAACTTTGTATTTATTTTAACTAGGTACAATAGCTATTAAATAGTTATTAACTATTTAATAGCTACCTAGTTAAAATAATTACAAAATTACCTGTAAAATAAATCCTAAACTAGGTTACAATTAAACCTAACACTACACTATCAATAAATTAATTAAAGAAACTACCTACAATTACCTACAATTAAATCAACTAAACTAAATTACAAAAAAAAACACTAAATTACAAAAAAAAAAAAACACTAAATTACAAATATTAAAAAAAGATTACAAGAATTTTAAAGTAATTACACCTACTCTAAGCCCCCTAAAAAAATAACAAAGCCCCCCAAAATAAAAAAATGCCCTACCCTATTCTGAAATAAAAAGTTAACAGCTCTATTACCTTACCAGTCCTTAAAAGGGCCTTTTGCAGGGTATGCCCCAAAGAAATCAGCTTTTTTGCCTGAAAAAAAAAATACAATACCCCCCCAACATTACAACCCACCACCCACATACCGCTAATCTAACCCACTCAAACCCCCCTTAAAAAACCTAACACTAAGCCCCTGAAGATCTCCCTACCTTGTATTCACCCAGCCGGGTATCACCGATCCGTCCAGAAGAGGGTCCAAAGTATTCATCCTATCCGGCAAGAAGAGGTCCAGAAGAGGGTCCGAAGTCTTCATCCTATCCAGCTAGAAGAGGTCCTCCAGAGAGTCCAAAGTCTTCATCCAGGTGGCATCTTCTATCTTCTTCCATCCGGAGCGGAGCGGATCCATCTTGAAGCAGCCGACGCGGAGCAATCCTTCCTCACCGACGTCCTAAGTCCGAATAAAGGTTCCTTTAAATGACATCATCCAAGATGGCGTCCTTCAAATTCCGATTGGCTGATAGGATTCTATCAGCCAATCAGAATTAAGGTAGGAAAAATCTGATTGGCTGCTTGAATCAGCCAATCAGATTCAAGTTCAGTCCGATTGGCTGATTGTATCAGCCAATCAGATTGAGCTTGCATTCTATAGAATGGGAGATCAATCTGATTGGCTGATCCAATCAGCCAATCGGATTGAACTTGAATCTGATTGGCTGATTCAATCAGCCAATCAGATTTTTCCTTCCTTAATTCCGATTGGCTGATAGAATCCTATCAGACAATCGGAATTCGAAGGACGCCATCTTGGATGACGTCATTTAAAGGAACCTTCATTTGGACTTAGGGCGTCGGTGAGGAAGTATGGCTCTGCGTCGGCTGCTTCAAGATGGACCCACTCCGCTCCGGATGGAAGAAGATAGAAGATGCCGCCTGGATGAAGACTTTGGACCCTCTGGAGGACCTCTTCTTGCCAGATAGGATGAAGACTTCTGACCCTCTTCTGGACCTCTTCTTGCCGGATAGGATGAAGACTTTGGACCCTCTTCTGGACCTCTTCTTGCCGGATAGGATGAAGACTTCGGACCCTCTTCTGGACGGATCGGTGATACCCGGCTGGGTGAATACAAGGTAGGGAGATCTTCAGGGGCTTAGTGTTAGGTTTTTTAAGGGGGGTTTGGTTGGGTTAGATTAGGGGTATGTGGTTGGTGGGTTGTAATGTTGGGGGGGTATTGTATTGTTTTTTTTTTCAGGCAAAAGAGCTGAATTCTTTGAGGCATGCACCGCAAAAGGCCCTTTTAAGGGCTGGTAAGGTAATAGAGCTGTTAACTTTTTATTTTAGAATAGGGTAGGGCATTTTTTTATTTTGGGGGGCTTTGTTATTTTTTTAGGGGGCTTAGAGTAGGTGTAATTAGTTTAAAATTCTTGTAATTTTTTTTTTTGTAATTTAGTGGGGTTTTTTTTTTGTAATTTAGTTTAGTTGATTTAAATTGTAGGTAATTGTAGGTAGTTTATTTTATTTATTGATAGTGTAGTGTTAGGTTTAATTGTAACTTAGGTTAGGATTTATTTTACAGGTAATTTTGTAATTATTTTAACTAGGTAGCTATTAAATACTTATTAACTATTTAATATCTATTGTACCTAGTTAAAATAAATACAAAGTTGCCTGTAAAATAAATATAAATCCTAAAATAGCTACAATATAATTATTTGTTATATTGTAGCTATATTAGGGTTTATTTTACGGTAAGTATTTAGCTTTAAATAGGATTAATTTATTTAATAAGAATTAATTTATTTAGTTAGATTAAAATTATATTTAACTTAGGGGGTGTTAGGGTTAGACTTAGCTTTAGGGGTTAATACATTTATTATAGTAGCAGTGAGGTCCGGTCGGCAGATTAGGGGTTAATACTTTAAGTTAGGTGTTGCCAATGTTAGTGAGGGCAGATTAGGGGTTAATAAAATTTATTATAGTGGCGGCGAGGTCCGGTCGGAAGATTAGGGGTTAATAATTGTAGGTAAGGTAGCAGCGACATTGGGGGGGCAGATTAGGGGTTAATAAATATTATGTAGGTGTCTGCGACGTTGAGGGCAGCAGATTAGGGGTTCATAGGGATAATGTAGGTTGCAGCGGTGTCCGGAGCGGCAGATTAGGGGTTAATAATAATATGCAGTGGTCAGCAATAGCGGGGGCCGCAGATTAGAAGTTAATAAGTGTAAGGTTAGGGGTGTTTAGACTCGGGGTACATGTTAGGGTGTTAGGTGCAGACTTATAAAGTGTTTCCCCAAAGGAAACAATGGGGCTGCGTTAGGAGCTGAACGCTGCTTTTTTGCAGGTGTTAGTTTTTTTTTAAGCTCAAACTGCCCCATTTTTCCTATGGGGGAATCGTGCACGAGCACGTTTTTCAAGCTGGCCGCTACCGTAAGCAACGCTGGTATTGAGAGTTGAAGTGGCGGTAAATTATGCTCTATGCTCCCTTTTTGGAGCCTAACGCAGCCCTTCAGAGAACTCTAAATACCAGCGTTATTTAAAAGGTGCGGGGGGAAAAAAACACACATAGCTAACGCACCCCTTTGGCCGCAAAACTCTAATTCTAGCCGTTAGACTTTAATGGTGCACACTATAAAAAAAACTTAACAGTAATCACTTGTGTGCTAACCTGACACCGTGTTAGACCAACTGCTCTAAACCAGAAGTGAGTTAGAAATACTTGAAATTCCTATGTTCTTAACATAGAATAAAATGTTCTTTTTGTTTTAAACTATATATTCTGATTATGTTTTTGTAAAATATATATCTATTTGAATATACAGTATATATATATATATATATATATATATATATATTATTCAAGGGTGTTGTCAGCAAATACCAGGGGGTCGATCCGCCAATATTTGTGCGGGTTTGGTATCCTATATACGGCGTAATCTAGAAGTTACGCGCGTATATTTCTGCCGTCGCCCGTAGTTTTTTGGGCCATAGGCAGGTATACCAAACCCGCGCAGTTTGGTATCCAATATACAGCGTAAGGACTTACGTGGTGAAAATGGAGAAATCTTACTCCATTTTCACCTCGCCACAAAAAGCAGCTGTAAGAAGCCTTACGCTGACTATTGGAGCCCCGTAACACTCTAAACTAGCTGCTAAATAAACCTAACACCTAACGCATGCGCAATGTCCATCTAACTGTCAACCGCGATCTGCTAAATAAAACCTAACACCTAACGCATGCGCAATGTCTATCTACCTGTCAACCGCGATCCCCCACCACAATCCCTAATAAAGTATTTAACCCCTAAACCGCTGCTATCTACATAAACTAACCCCCTACTGTGAGCCCCTAAAACCGCCGCCATCTACCTGATCTATCCCCTAATCTGACCCCTTACACCGCCGCCAGCTATATTAATATTATTAACCCCTAATCTAATATCCATAAAGTAATAAACTCTATTACCAGCCCTTAAAAGGGCCTTTTGCGGGGCTTTGCCCCAAAGTTAACAGCTCTTTTGCCCTATAATCTGCCCTCCCTACACCGCCGCACCTATATTAATGGTATTAACACCTAATATAAGCCCCTTACACCGCCGCCATCTATATTAAAAATATTAACCCCTAATTTAATCTACCTACCCCGCCGCCAGCTATATTATCTATATTAACCCTAAGTATATTATAGTTAATATAGTTATTACATTATATTTATTAACTATATTAACCCTAATTATATTAGGGTTAATATAGTTAATATAGTTACTATAGTATTTATATTAACTATATTAACTCTATCTAACCCTAACACCCCTAAAAAAATTCTTATTAAATAAATCTAATTTATATTATAAACGAAAATATTCCTATTTAAATCTAAATACTTACCTATAAAATAAACCCTAAGATTGCTACAATATAATTAATAATTACATTGTAGCTATGTTAGGGTTTATATTTATTTTACAGGTAAATTGTTAATTATTTTAACTAGGTATAATAGCTATTAAATAGTTATTACATATTTAATAGCTACCTAGTTAAAATAATTACCCAATTACCTGTAAAATAAATCCTAACCTAAGTTACAAATACACCTACACTTTCAATAAATTAAATAAACTACAAATATCTATCTAAAAATACAATTAAACTAAACTAAACTAAATTTCAAAAAATGAAAAAAAGATTACAAGATTTTTAAGCTAATTACACCTATTCTAAGCCCCCTAATAAAATAACAAAGCCCCCCAAAATAAAAAAAATTCCCTACCCTATTCTAAATTAAAAAAAGTTCAAAGCTCTTTTACCTTACCAGCCCTTAAAAGGGCCTTTTGTGGGGGCATGCCCCAAAGAAAACTGCTCTTTTGCCTGAAAAAAAAACCACAATACCACCCCCCAACATTACAACCCACCACCCACATACCCCTAATCTAACCCAAACCCCCCTTAAATAAACCTAACACTACGCCCCTGAAGATCTCCCTACCTTTTCTTCACCACAACGGGCCGAACTCCTCATCCGATCCAGGCAATGTCTTTATCCAAGCGGCAGCAAAATCTTCTTCTATCCGGCAGCATCTTCCATCAAACGGCATCTTCAATCTTCAATCAGATTGAACTGTAATCTGATTGGCTGATTCAATCAGCCAATCAGATTTTTCTACCTTAATTCCGATTGGCTGATAGAATCCTATCAGCCAATCGGAATTCGACAGACGCCATCTTGGATGACGTCATTTATCGGTACCTTATTCGTCATTCAGTCGTCAGCCGGGATGGATGCTCCGCGTCGGAGGAGCGAAGAATGAAGATTGAAGATGCCGTTTTATGGAAGATGCTGCCGGATAGAAGAAGACTTTGCTGCCACTTGGATAAAGACATTGCCCGGATCGGATGTGGAGTTCGGCCCGGTGTGGTGAAGACAAGGTAGGGAGATCTTCAGGGGGGTAGTGTTAGGTTTATTTAAGGGGGGTTTGGGTTAGATTACGGGTATGTGGGTGGTGGGTTGTAATGTTGGTGTGTGGTATTGTGTTTTTTTTTTCAGACAAAAGAGCAGTTTTCTTTGGGGCATGCCCCCACAAAAGGCCCTTTTAAGGGCTGGTAAGATAAAATAGCTTTGAACTTTTTTAATTTAGAATAGGGTAGGGAATTTTTTTTATTTTGGGGGCTTTATTATTTTATTAGGGGGCTTAGAATAGGTGTAATTAGCTTAAAAATCTTGTAATCTTTTTTTTATTTTTTGTAATTTACTTTAGTTTATTTAATTGTATCTTTAGATAGATATTTGTAGTTTATTTAATTTATTGATAGTGTAGGTGTATTTGTAACTTAGGTTAGGATTTATTTTACAGGTAATTGGGTAATTATTTTAACTAGGTAGCTATTAAATAGTTAATAACTATTTCATAGCTATTATACCTAGTTAAAATAATTAACAATTTACCTGTAAAATAAATATAAACCCTAACATAGCTACAATGTAATTATTAATTATATTGTAGCTATCTTAGGTTTTATTTTATAGGTAAGTATTTAGATTTAAATAGGAATATTTTAATTAATAATATTAATATTAGATTTATTTTAATAAGAGTTTAGTTAGGATGTTAGAGTTAGATAGGGTTATTATACTTAATATATATATATATATATATATATATATATATATATATATATATATATATATATATAAAATATAATAACGATATTAACTATATTAACCCTAATATAATTAGGGTTAATATAGTTAATATATATAATATAATAACTATATTAACTATATTAACCCTAATATAATTAGGGTTAATATAGTTAATATAGCTGGCGGCGGTGTAGGGGGATTAGATTAGGGGTTAATACATTTATTATAGGTGACCGCGGTGTAGGGGGATGTAGATTGTAGGCAAAAGAGCAGTTTACTTTGTGACAAAGCCCCGCTAAAAGCCCTTTTAAGGGCTGGCAAAAAAGCTGAATTATTTGTGGCATGCCCCGCAAAAAGCCCTTTTAAGGGCTGGCAAAAGAGCTGTTACTTTGGGGCAATGCTACGCAAAAAGCCCTTTTCAGGGCTATTTTTAGGGTTAAACTTAGGTTTAGTGGTAGGGATAGTTTAGTATTTTACGGGTTAAATAATTTAATATAGATGGCGGCGGGGTAGGGGGATTAGATTAGGGGTTAATAATTTTAAAATTAGGGGCTCACTTTAGGGGGTTATAGATTTAATATAGCTGGCGGCGGTTTAGGGGTTAATAACTTTATTAGGTAGTGGCGGGCTCCGGGAGCGGCGGTTTAGGGGTTAATACATATTTTATTGTTAGGATAGTGAGGGGGGGATAGCGGATAGAGGGTTAGACGTGTCGGGCTATGTTAGGGAGGCGTGTTAGACAGTGCGGGTGATTTAGACTTTAGTCAGGTTTTGTAGGCGCCAGCAGTTTCTAACGTGCCGTAAGTCACTGGCGACGCCAGAAATTTGTACTTGCGCAGATTTCTGGACATCGCTGGTTTATCCGACTTACGGCACTTTAGCATCTGACAGCGCCGTATATGGGATAGCTCGAGTTGCGAGCTGAAACTGCGGGCAACGCGGGTTCCCTCGCTTGCGCCGCAAACTACGCCGTTTATGGGATCGCGCCCCAGTATTCCCTATAAAAGGGCTAGTAACAATGACATGGTGCAAGAGGAAAAGTGTTAATGTTAATTAATAAACTAAAGAATACAAGCTAGTCCTATCCAGCACTAACTAATCCCAAAAAAATAATTGGATAGATTTCCCCAGGGCTAAGACCCCTCAACACAGCAATGTTAAAAGAGCAGTCAACACTGTAGATTTGCATAATCAACAAATGCATGATAAGAAGACAATGCAATAGCACTTAGTCTAAACTTCAAATGAGTAGTAGATTTTTGTTAAATAAATTACAAAGTTACATCTATTTCCACTCCCCCGGTATCATTTGACAGCCATCAGCCAATCACAAATGCATATACGTATATGCTGTGAATTTTTACACATGCTCAGTAGGAGTTGGTGACTCAAAAAGTGTAAATATAAAAAGACTGTGCCCATTTTATTTAATGGAAGTAAATTGGAATGGAAAGTTGTTTAAAATGACATGCTGTATCTGAATCATGATTGTTTAATTTTGACTTGAGTGTCCCTTTAAGTAACTATACAGTATGCATGAATTCAACGCAAGGAGGGGAGCATTTAAAGCATTTATTAGAGCAAATAAAGAAGGCAGTGATTTTGAAACATTAATTGTATTTATAATATTTTATTGTAATATGTTTTGTATGTCTTTTTTGCAACTTTTTTAACCCTTACAGGGCTAGATTATGAGTTGAGCATTGGTTCACGCTCGCATGTTAACTCCACTACACCTTTTGTGTGTGTCAGATAGTGTGCGTATTACAAGAAAAAGGTTTTTGCACAAGTGCTAACCCGACACGCGCAAAAAGCCGGAGTCTGAATATTTTTACACCGTTCCCCAAAGACTTCAATGAAGTACAAACATTTTTTACAAAAACTAACCCGACATGAAATATTAATATTTATCACTCATTCCAGTGTTCTTCACATGGAAAAAATGTTCTATTTATTATATTTCTACATAAATCTGATGTTTTTGGTAAAATATATATCTATAGCAATCTCTCTCTCGCTCTCTCTCTCTCTCTCTCTCTCTCTCTCTATATATATATATATATATACTAGTCCTAAAGCCCGTGTATATGGGCCATTTTTTGCAGTACAGCGGTCCCACCCCTTGCTCTCTCTCTCTATCCCCCCTCTCTTTTGTGCTCTTTCCCCCCTCTCTTTTTTTGCTCTCTCCCCCTCTCTTTTGCGCTCTCTCCCCCCACTCTTTTGCGTTCTCTCCCCCACTCTTTTGCACTCTCCCCCCTCTCTTTTGCGCTCTCTCCCCCTCTCTTTTGTGCTCTTTTCCCCTCTCTTTTGTGCTCTCTCCCCCCTCTCTTTTGTGCTCTCTCCCCCCTCGCTTTTGCGCACTCTCCCCCCTCTCTTTTGCACACTCTCCCCCTCTCTTTTGTGCTCTCTCCCCCTTTCTTTTGCACACTCTCCCCCTCTCTTTTGTGCTCTCTCCCCCATCTCTTGTGGGCTCTCTCCCCCCTCTATTTTGATGACTCTCTCCCCCCTCTCTTTTGCTGTCGCTCCCCCCTTCTCTTTTGTGCACTCTCCCCCCTCTTTTTTGTGCACCCTCCCCCTCTCTTTTGTGCACTCTCCCCCCTCTCTTTTGTACACTCTCCTCCCTCTTTTTTGTGCACTCTCCCCCTCTCTTTTGTGCTCTCTCCCCCTCTCTTTTGCTGTCTCTCTCCCCCCTCTCTTTTGTGCTCTCTCCCCCTCTCTTTTGCTGTCTCTCTCCCCCTCTCTTTTGCTGTCTCTTTCCCCCCTCTCTTTTGCTGTCTCTCTCCCCTCTCTCTTTTGCTGTCTCTCTCCTCCTCTCTTTTACTGTCTCTCTCCCCTTTTCTTTTGATGTCTCTCTCCCCCCTCTTTGCTGTCTCTCTCCCCCTCTCTTTTGCTTTCTCTCTCCCCCCTCTCTTTTGCTCACTCTCCCCCTCTCTTTTGCTCACTCTCCCCCTCTCTTTTGCACACTCTCCCCCCTCTCTTTTGTGCTCTCTCCCCCTCTCTTTTGTGCTCTCTCCCCCCTCTCTTTTGCTGTCTCTCTCCCCCTCTCTTTTGCTGTCTCTCTCCCCCTCTCTTTTGCGCTCTCTCCCCCCACTCTTTTGCGTTCTCTCCCCCACTCTTTTGCACTCTCCCCCCTCTCTTTTGCGCTCTCTCCCCCTCTCTTTTGTGCTCTTTTCCCCTCTCTTTTGTGCTCTCTCCCCCCTCTCTTTTGTGCTCTCTCCCCCCTCGCTTTTGCGCACTTTCCCCCCTCTCTTTTGCACACTCTCCCCCTCTCTTTTGTGCTCTCTCCCCCTTTCTTTTGCACACTCTCCCCCTCTCTTTTGTGCTCTCTCCCCCATCTCTTGTGGGCTCTCTCCCCCCTCTATTTTGATGACTCTCTCCCCCCTCTCTTTTGCTGTCGCTCCCCCCTTCTCTTTTGTGCACTCTCCCCCCTCTTTTTTGTGCACCCTCCCCCTCTCTTTTGTGCACTCTCCCCCTCTCTTTTGTGCTCTCTCCCCCTCTCTTTTGCTGTCTCTCTCCCCCCTCTCTTTTGTGCTCTCTCCCCCTCTCTTTTGCTGTCTCTCTCCCCCTCTATTTTGCTGTCTCTCTCCCACTCTCTTTTGCTGTCTCTTTCCCCCCTCTCTTTTGCTGTCTCTCTCCCCTCTCTCTTTTGCTGTCTCTCTCCTCCTCTCTTTTACTGTCTCTCTCCCCTTTTCTTTTGATGTCTCTCTCCCCCCTCTTTGCTGTCTCTCTCCCCCTCTCTTTTGCTTTCTCTCTCCCCCCTCTCTTTTGCTCACTCTCCCCCTCTCTTTTGCTCACTCTCCCCCTCTCTTTTGCACACTCTCCCCCCTCTCTTTTGTGCTCTCTCCCCCTCTCTTTTGTGCTCTCTCCCCCCTCTCTTTTGCTGTCTCTCTCCCCCTCTCTTTTGCTGTCTCTCTCCCCCTCTCTTTTGCTGTCTCTCTCCCCCCACTCTTTTGCTGTCTCTCTCTCCCTCTCTTTTGCTGTCGCTCTCCCCCTCTCCTTTGCTGTCTCTCTCCCCCCTCTCTTTTGCTGTCTCTATCCCTCCTCTCTTTTGTGCTCTCTCCCACCTCTCTTTTGCTGTCTCTCTCCCCCCTCTATTTTGCTTTCTCTCTCCCCCCTCTCTTTTGCTGTCTCTTTCCCCCCTCTCTTTTGCTGTCTCTCTCCCCTCTCTCTTTTGCTGTCTCTCTCCTCTCTTTTACTGTCTCTCTCCCCTTTTCTTTTGATGTCTCTCTCCCCCCTCTTTGCTGTCTCTCTCCCCCTCTCTTTTGCTTTCTCTCTCCCCCCTCTCTTTTGCTCACTCTCCCCCTCTCTTTTGCTCACTCTCCCCCTCTCTTTTGCACACTCTCCCCCCTCTCTTTTGCACACTCTCCCCCTCTCTTTTGTGCTCTCTCCCCCCTCTCTTTTGCTGTCTCTCTCCCCCTCTCTTTTGCTGTCTCTCTCCCCCTCTCTTTTGCTGTCTCTCTCCCCCCACTCTTTTGCTGTCTCTCTCTCCCTCTCTTTTGCTGTCGCTCTCCCCCTCTCCTTTGCTGTCTCTCTCCCCCCTCTCTTTTGCTGTCTCTATCCCTCCTCTCTTTTGTGCTCTCTCCCACCTCTCTTTTGCTGTCTCTCTCTCCCTCTCTTTTGCTGTCGCTCTCCCCCTCTCCTTTGCTGTCTCTCTCCCCCCTCTCTTTTGCTGTCTCTATCCCTCCTCTCTTTTGTGCTCTCTCCCACCTCTCTTTTGCTGTCTCTCTCCCTCCTCTCTTTTGCTGTCTCCCTCCTCCCTCTCTTTTGCGCTCTCCCCCCCTCTCTTTTGCTGACTCTCCCCCTCTCTTTTGCGCACTCTCCACCTCTCTTTTGCGCACTCTCACCCCTCTCTTTTATGCTCACTCCCCCATCTCTTTTGTGCTCTCTCCCTCATCTCTTTTGTGCTCTCTCCCCCCTATCTTTTGCTGTCTCTCTCCCCCTTTTTTTTGCTGTCTCTCTCCCCCCTCTCTTTTGCTGTCTTTCTCCCCCCTCTCTTTTGCAGTCTCTCTCCCTCCTCTCTTTTGCTGTCTCTAGGGCTGTACATACAACATTAGTGATTAGACTGTTACTTCTGAGAGGGTAAATGGGGCAGAGAGACAGAAATTGGAGAGGAAATGTGGAGAAGGAGATAGATTTAAGAGAGAGTGGAGAGAAACAAAGAGAGTGAAGAGATATGAGAGGTCAAAGGGAAATAATGAGTCTAAAGAGAAGATATGGGGGTCAATTTACTAAAGTGCGAGCGGACATGATACGATGTAGCGTATCATGTCCGCTGCAAATCGATAAATGCCAACACCATACGCTGTCGCATTTATCATTGCCGACAGCGTATGCTGCCCCCTGCAGATTCACGGCCAATCAGCTGCTAGCAGGGGATGTCAATCAACCAGATCATATTCGATCGGGTTGATTTCTGTCTGCCGCATTTAGAGCAGGCGGACAAGTTATGGAGCAGCAGTCTTTAGACCGCTGCTTCATAACTTCTGTTTCCAGACACGGGGCATCAAGTTCCGTATGGAGCTTGATCAATTGACCCCATGGGCTTAGAGATTTTTGAGAGAGTGAAGAGAGAAAGGAGAGATGACAATTATTTAAAAAAAAAATAATCTCCAGGTCTGCTATGACCTTACATGATTGTCCGCACTTTCTGCACTCTCTATGTTCAAAAACTTCCTATTTCTATCTAGCTTTTGTCCTTCCCAGAACCCTCGTTGCTTTTGCTAACTTCTATGCACTTATTTTTGTTAATGTATTACTGTATGTAGGATTAATTCATTTGTTATGGTATAAAACAATATTAAAAATGACTATTCACAATGGCTACACATATGGAAAGAGTTGGTGGAATAGTGGGTATGGCGTAGGTGGGTTCAGAAGTGGCGAGTAACATTTTGTCCTGACTAGTAGCTTAGGACTTGAGATTTTGAGCCCTGTAATATATAAATAGATAGATAGATAGATAGATAGATAGATAGATAGATAGATAGATAGATAGATATACAGATATATAGAAGGAATGTCTATAATAATAATAATATCTAACAGACATAGAACATATTCCCTTATGTGAAGAACACTTTATTAAATATGAATATTGCATACATTTTTTATATATGCTTTCAGCTATTTTTAAAAGGCTAATGTACATATATTTATATGTTTATATATATGTATTTATGTGTATATATGTCTGTAAATACATATATACACATATAAATACATAACTACATATGTACACACGTATAAACATATATATATATATAGACATGCATATACATATTTAGAGATGTATATGTATGTATCTCTACATTAAAGCCCATTACCTAACTTTTTTCCAACACCTGAGACCTCAGATCTTTGAGCCCTTATAACTTTTGTATGCAATATTTTAAAAACATTTTATCATACAGTGTTACTATGAGTATAACTGTATTAAAAGTCTTGTGTCAAATAATTTGCAAAAAACACTGCAGGTGTTTTGGCTTTTTCACATTTGGGGTTGCGCGGCTATTACAAGTTGCAAAATAACTAATTTTGTGTGAGAGTTAAGCAGCGTAACGGAAACACCCAAATTGTGTGCACGTTCACGTATCCCCATAGAAGACAAATAGAAATAAAAAACACTAAAAAAAAAGTTTTAAAAAAATGAGTAGAGCCCATGACGTATTCTCCTCTAAAAGTGAACATAAAAATGTGAATATTTCATATTGTGAAAATGTTTTCGTAACGGAATATGTTCTATTTATTTCTAAATAAATATATCTCTATATATGAGATGATTTTTGGATAAATATATCTATTTATTGCGAGATATGGATATGAATATTTATATGTCTAGATAAATCGAGATATATATTTGAATATCTATTTGAAAATCCCCCTCAGATATTGTTTAATGTGCATAATATTGTAATGTGAAATATTTTCATTATCTCCATAGTTAAACATATCTCTATACATATAAATGCATGTGTCTCTATTTATGTGTATGTTTGTCTATGTAAAATCCCTGCATCTGTTTTTTTTCTAACACCCACAAAATATATTTGAGCCCTTATAACTTTTGTGTGCAATTTTTTATTTTTACAAATTTTTATTATACAGTGTAAATATGAGTGTAACTTTATAGTTTATTTTTGAAGTTATTCGTGAAACTTATGTTGTGCAAAACTGTTAAAGGGGCAGTAAACTTACAAACTAACAATGCAGAATTATATAACATTAGCTTACCGGCATATTTATACTTTAAAGTATTTCAGAGAAATTGTATCTAAAACCTCCTTTTAACAGAACACCGCTCCTTCCTCTACTGAGCGGGTCTGGTTTTTACACAGGGCATCGCGGCAACACTGTCTAGTCACAGTATGCCCGGTCTCGCCATTAAAAGGAATGTAGCTCGCTCCCGCTACTAGACTAGAGCAGTAGCGAGCTACATTAATTTGTGTATAATTATATAAAATTAGTTTGTATGTTTACTGCCCCTTTAACTACAGCTCTTCGGGCACGGAAAGGATTGTTGCGTAAAAGGCGAATGCACATACGCAATCGTGATTTTTCAAAACTTGTTATGACTGCACAATAATAATTGATTTTGAAAAGACCATATTGCGGGTGAAAAAGTCAGAACACGCAACTTGTAAACGTGCCCAATGTATTTTGAGAAACTTTTTTTCCTTGCGTAACAGTTAACCAGAGCTCTAAATTTGCAATATTCCGATATGCATTAAATTCAATTACACTCAAACGAAAGAGTTTACTTTCAACCTTTAATATGAGTGCAAAAAGCCGTTATATGCCACTTTTTCCTTAGCGAGCCAATTGTAATCTAGCCCATAGTCAAAAAGCTGCGCATCAAGTAAGGGGCGATGAGCAGCGGACTGTTGTTAACTAACAGTCATCGATCTCGCTGCTATGCGGCTTTTTCCCAGCTTTATTTATATCCTGTCACTAAACACCGCCACAATACTAAAATGTTTAACCCCTATCCCGCCGCTCCCAGACCCCACTGCAACTAAATAAAGTTATTAACCCCTATCCCACTGCACCATGACACCGCCACAACATTAATAAAGTTATTAACCCCTATTCCTGCGCTACCGGAGCCCACCGCAGCTCTAGTAGAGTTACAACCCACTAACTGTACATTAAAATTACAACATCCCTATCTTATAATAAATTTAAACTTGCCTTTAGAATTAAATTAAACTGTATTAAACTACTAATTAACCTACCCTAACTATTATACTGAAATTACATTAAATTATATTAAACTATTAATTAACCTACCCTAACTAGTATACTAAATTTACATTAAACTAACAATTAAATTAACTATATTATATATTTAAAACCTAACCCTACTCAAATTATTTAAATCTACAATAAAGAATTACTAAGTTATAAAAAAATAACAACAAAGTTACAAAAAAATAACAACGAAGTTACAAAAAATAAAAAACACTAATGCCTAGATTACAACTAACAAGCCTTTTATTTCCAGTGCACCTTTAAGCCAACGCTGGTATAACGAGTTGTCTGAATGGCTGCGTTAGCCTCAGAAAAGGGAGCGTTGAGACAAATTTAGCTCCACTTCAACTCTCAATACAAGCGTTGCCTACGGTAGCGGTAAGCTGTAAAAACGTGCTCGTGCACGATTTCCCCATAGGAAACAATGGGGCTGAGCTGGCTGGAAAAAAACCTAACACCTGCAAAAAAGCAGCGTTCAGCTCCTAACGCAGCCCCATTGTTTCCTATGGGGAAACACTTCCTAAGTCTACACCTAACACCCTAACATGAACCCCGAGTCTAAACACCCCTAGCCTTACATATATTAACCCCTAATTTGCCCCCCCAACCTCGCCGCCACCTACCTACACTTATTAACCCCTAATCTGCTGACAGGACATCGACGCCACTATAATAAATGTATTAACCCCTAAACCGCTGCACTCCCGCCTCGCAAACAATATAATACAATTTATTAACCCCTAATCTGCCCTCCCTAACATCGCCGCCACCTACCTACAATTATTAACCCCTAAACCCCGTTGCCGCTACTATAATAAAGTTATTAACCCCTAAACCTAAGTCTAACCCTAACCCCCCTAACTTAAATATAATTGAAATAAAACTAAATAAATTTAATATAATTAAATAAATTATTCCTATTTAAAACTAAATACTTACAGATAAAATAAACCATAAGATAGCTACAATATAACTAATAGTTACATTGTAGCTATTTTAGGATTTATATTTATTTTACAGGCAACTTTGTATTTATTTTAACTAGGTGCAATAGCTATTAAATAGTTAATAACTTTTTAATAGCTACCTAATTAAAATAATTACAAACTTACCTGTAAAATAAATCCTAACCTAAGTTCCAATTACACCTAACACTACACTATCAATAAATTAATTAAATAAATTAACTACAATTATCTAAACTAAAATACAATTAAATAAACTAAACTATAATATAAAAACAAACAAACACCAAATTACAGAAAATAACAAAAAATTAATACAAGGGACGTCATCCAAGATGGCCTCCCTCGAATTCCGATTGGCTGATAGGATTCTATCAGCCAATCCGAATTAAGGTAGGATCAGCCAATCAGATTGAACTTCAATCTGTTTGGCTGATTGAATCAGCCAATCAGATTTTCCTACCTTAATTCCAATTGGCTGATAGAATCCTATCAGCCAATCGGAATTCGAGGGACGCCATCTTGGATAACATCCCTTAAAGGAACCTTCATTCTTCGGGTAGTCGTCGGGCCAGCAGGATGTTCCACGTCGGAGGTCTGCAAGATGGAGCCGCGGTTGGATGAAGATAGAAGACACCACTTGGATGAAGACTTCTACCGGATGGAGGACCTCTTCTTGACCTGCTTGGATGAAGAATTTGGCTCGGCTGAGTGAAGACGACTCAAGGTAGGGAGGTCTTCAGGGGGTTAGTGTTAGGTTTTTTAAGGGGGTTTGGGTGGTAGAGTAGGGGTATGTGGGTGGTGGGTTGTAATGTTGGGGGGTATTGTATTTTTATTTACAGGTAAAAGAGCTGATTACTTTGAGGCAATGCACTGCAAAAAGCCCATTTAAGGGCTGCTAAAAGAGCTTATTACTTTGTAATTTAGGATAGGGTAGGGCATTTTATTATTTTGGGGGGGCTTTGTTATTTTATTAGGGGCTTAGATTAGGTGTAATTAGTTTAAACTTCTTGTAAATTTTTTATTTTCTGTAATTTAGTGTTTGTTTTTTTTGTATTATAGTTTAGTTTATTGAATTGTATTTTAGTTTAGATAAGTGTAGTTAATTTATTTAATTAATATATTGATAGTGTAGTGTTAGGTGTAATTGTAACTTAGGTTAGGATTTATTTTACAGGTAATTTTGTAATTATTTTAACTAGGTAGCTATTAAATATTTATTAACTATTTAATAGCTATTGTACCTAGTTAAAATAAATACAAAGTTGCCTTTAAAATAAATATACATCCTAAAATAGCTACAATGTAACTATTAGTTATATTATAGCTATATTAGGGTTTGTTTTATAGGTAAGAATATAGTTTTAAATAGGAATATATTTTTTTCATTATAGTAAATTTATTCTATTTAATTTAAATTATATTTAACTTAGGGGGGGTTAGACTTAGGTTTAGGGGTTCATAACTTTATTATAGTCGCAGCGACATTGGGGTCGGGAGATTAGGGGTTAATACTTGTAGGTAGGTGGCGGCGATGTTAGGGAGGGCAGATTAGGGGTTAATACAATTTATTATAGTGTTTGCGAGGCAGGAGTGCGGCGGTTTAGGGGTTAATACATTTATTATAGTGGTGGCGATGTCCGGTTGGGAAATTAGGGGTTAATAATTGTAGGTAGATGGCGGCAAGGTTGGGGTGGCAGATTAGGGGTTAATAATTATAATGTAGGTGTCGGCAATGTTAGGGGCAGCAGATTAGGGGTTCATAGGGATAATGTAGGTAGCGGAGATGTCCGGTCGGAAGATTAGGGGTTCAAAATTTATATTATAGTGTTTGCGATGTGGGGGGGGGCTCTGTTTAGGGGTCTCTAGGTAGTTTATGGGTGTTAGTGTACTTTGTAGCACTGTAGTTAAGAGCTTTATGTTTCGGCGATAGCCCATAAAGCTCTTAACTACTGAATTTTTTTTGCAGTTGGAGTCTTGTCGGTAGAGGCTGTACCGCTCACTTCTTCCAAGACTTGTAATACCAGCATTAGGCAAATCCCATAGAAAAGATAGGATACGCAATTGACGTAAGGGGATTTGCTGTAGCCTCGCGTCGCGGAAAGAAAGTGAGCGGTAGACCCTTTCCTGCCTGACTCGTAATACCAGCGTTAGATAACAACCAGCGTTAGGACCCCTTAACGCTGCTTTTTAAGGCTAACGCAGAACTCGTAATCTCGCCGTAAGTTACAAAAAATAAAAAACACTAAGTTACACAAGAAATAACAAAGAAATTATCAAATATTTAAACTAATTACACCTAAACTAATAGCCCTATCAAAATAATAAAGCCTTAAAAGGGCCTTTTGCAGGGCATTGCCCCAAAGAAATCAGCTCTTTTACCTGTAAAAATAAATTACAAACACCCCCCCATGGTAAAAACCACCACCCACACAACCAACCCCCCCAAATAAAACCCTATCTAAAAAAACCTAAGCTCCCCATTGCCCTGAAGAGGGCATTTGTATGGACATTGCCCTTAAAAGGGCATTTAGCTCAGCTAAAATTAAAACCCACCTAATAAACCTTTAAAAAAAAAACTAACACTAACCCCCGAAGATCCATTTACAATTTTTGAAGACCCGACATCCATCCTCAACGAAGCGGCAAGAAGTCCTCAGTGAAGACAGCAGAAGTCTTCATCCAAGCGGGCCAAAGTCTTCATCCAAGCCAGCAGAAGTCTTCATCCAGACGGCATCTTCTATCTTGATCCATCTGGTGTGGAGAGGCTCCATCTTCAAGTCATCCGGCGAGGAGCATCCTCATCTTCCGACGTCTTCTGAACAATGAAGTTTCCTTTAAATGACGTCATCCAAGATGGCGTCTCTTAGATTCCGATTGGTTGATATAATTCTATCAGCCAATAGGAATTAAGGTGGAAAAAATCCTATTGGCTGTTGCAATCAGCCAATAGGATTGAGCTTTCATCCTATTGGCTGATCCAATTAGCCAATATAATGCGAGCTCAATCCTTTTGGCTGATTGGATCAGTCAATAGGATGAAAGCTCAATCCTATTTTTAGATAGGGTTTTATTTGGGGGGTTGGTTGTGTGGCTGGTGGGTTTTACTGTTGGGGGGGTATTTGTATTTTTATTTACAAGTAAAAGAGCTGATTTCTTTGGGGCAATGCCCCGCAAAAGTCCCTTTTAAGGGCCTTTGGTAGTTTATTGTAGGCTAGGGTTTTTTTTTTATTTTTGGGGGGGGGCTTTTTTATTTTGATAGGGCTATTATATTAGGTGTAATTAGTTTAAATATTTGATAATTTATTTTTTAGTTTGTGTAACTTAGTGTTTTTTTATTTTGTGTAACTTAATGTTTTATATTTTGTGTAACTTAGTGTTTATTTTTTTTTTTTAAACTTAGTGTTTTTTATTTTGTGTAACTTAGTTATTTTTTTGTAACTTAGTAATTTTTTATTGTAGATTTAAATAACTTGAGTAGGGTTAGGTTTTTAGAAATATAATATAGTTAATTTAATTTGTAGTTTAATGTAATTTTAGTATAATAGTTAGGGTAGGTTAATTATTAGTTTAATATAGTTTAATGTAATTTTAGTATAATAGTTAGGGTAGATTAATGATTAGTTTAATATAGTTAAATGTAATTTTTGTATAATAGTTAGGGAAGGTTAATTAGGAGTTTAATATAGTTTATTTTAATTCTAAAGGTAAGTTTAAATTTATTATAAGATAGGGATGAGTTAATATTTAATGTAAAGTTAGCAGGTTGTTAGGTTTAGGGGTTAATAGGTTAATTTAGTTTATGGCGACGTGGGGGATTGGTGGTTTAGGGGTTAATAGGTTTAGTAAGTGGTATTGATGTGGGAGGCCAGGGGTTTAGGGGTTAAAACATTTATTTAGTTGCAGAGGGGTCTGGGAGCGGCGGTATAGGGGTTAATATATTTTTTTAGTTGCGGTGGGGTCCAGGAGCGGTTGAATACATGTTAATACATTTATTTAGGTTGCGCCGATGTTGGGGAGTGGTGGAATAGGGGTTCATAATATTATTTAGTTGGCGGCGGGGTCCGGGAAAGAGGTTAATATTATTATGTAGGTGGCAGTGATGTCGGGGTGGCAGATTAGGGGTGTTTAGTCTCGGGGCTTATTTTAGGGTTTTAGGTGAAAGGTGTAAACATAACTTTTATTCTAGCATAGAAATCAATGGGATATCTGGCAGCATAAAACATAAGCTTTCGCTGCTTTCAGACTCCCATTGATTCCTATGGCATCCGCGTCCTCCAGGGTGGCGGATTGAAAAGCAGGTACGCTGGGCCGGAATAGTGGCGAGCGTACCTGTTAGACGTTTGATAACTTGCAAAAGTAGCCAGATGTTGCCGAATTTGTATTTGGAACATCTGTAATGACGTAAGCATCGATCTGTGTCGGATTGAAACCGGCGGATCGTATGTTATGTCACAAATTTCAACTTTTGGCAGTCTGTATGATTTGATAAATAGGGTGAATCAGGCTTGCCACAATTACGCTGCGGAATTCCAGCGTATTTGCGGTTGACGGATTGATAAATCGGCTTATAGATTTATGATAAGACCAAAAACTCAATTTTTGTTTTGTTTTGTGAAACTGCCTATAAGATATTAGACGCCTGACTGACCACAATTCAATCCTCCACCACTCAATATGCAAAATTACAATGCATCCAGGTGAGAACAAAGGGAAGACATTTGGTCTAATTAAGTTCAGGCAGTCATTTCAAAGAAAGACAAATTACTACAAAAAGATGGTCATCTATATAGTTGTGTATTGCAAATTTTAGATCAGACAGTTACTTCAAAGTAAATATTAGCATGATGGAGCCTCAGAAGTGTATGCCCATATATGGGCTTCCTGCCCAAGATAGATAATGAACTCACAGGCCCCCTGTGAAGCATAGACGGTCCGTCTGTGGGAATTGTTGAATCTACAAACATTCTCACGAAATTGTAGCTTTTACCATCTGCTTGTTAAATGATCCCCTGTTGAGCCACATACGCATCCTGCCCAGCCATGTGTTCCATTGAAAGCATAGAAGCTAAGAATTAAGATTTCAAAATATCCTGGCCTGTGTACGTTTGATAGCAGATTATCTATATATTTTTCAAATATTTAATATATGCCTCAGACTATCAAATTATAGGTACAAAATAATGGATATGAGATTGTCTATTTGTATAACGGTAACATATCAGATAAGTGTATACTGGAATTAAATAAATAGTAATACAGTCCATTTTAAAATGTCCAATTTGAATAACCAATTTCTTTATATTTTTTCAGGCATTTAAAAAATACATGTGTGGTCATCCCATAAATCGTGTAATATGTTTTACGCAATCAGAAAGAGGTGTACTGTGTACATAATATGTTATGTTTTTATATGAATATAAGGGAATAATTAAATACAATTTTAAGTGAATTTTAAGATAATAATAATATGATGTTAGAAATAAAATACTAACGTTTCATATTAAAATAATCAGGATGAATAGTATGACATGGTAAGACTATATTTATGGTTGTCTGCTGCCCCCTAGGGGATTATAAATGGTATGACAACCAAATAAATTGTCTATTAGAACACATGCAGAGCCAACCATGGAGGCAGCTCCCAAATAACCAATCAATGCTCAAATTCATTAAGGTCGGACCAGGGACAAGCTCTTGTTAGGGCCAATCCAAGACAAGCACCGTAGCATAACCAAAAACAGATCACCAATGATTAGATATAAGAAAATCTGAATGCAAGGAAGAGGGGTCTTTTGTCTGCTGATACTGGTGATTGAATAACTGGCTGCCATACTTGGGACACAATCGCTTTAAGCAAAAATCTGAGACTAACTTCTTGATCTATGCAAAAAACTTTTCTTCACATGAGGTGATTCGAATATACTTGAAAACTATTGGAATACTAAATTGGCTCATGTTGGTAATGTATGAATTATATAATTTGATATTTTAAAGCTAATACATTCATTTGATTCAGTTAATAGATTTAAGAGAGCACTTAGTATTTTAAGCTTGTATTTCATAGTCCTGTGTAATCTTAACTAGTCATTATTGCTAAATAATTTATTTATTAGACAGGATTTGATACTCCAGATTTATAAGTCAGTTATTATAGGGAACTCTTTCAGAACTGTAAATAAACTGGTTATTGTGATTATATCCCTGGTAGTTATTGATTAAGCATAGTAAGTGGGTAATCCATATTGAGCATTGAACTAGAGTTATTGGTTAATAACAGACGATTCTGGTATCTCATTGTGGTATTTGAATGCAATTCAATTGTGAATAAGGTCAATTCTAAAGTTACAATTTGGTTTGCTTTGTAAAGAATATTGTAACAGTTTAAACATTGTATAGTGTGATTCATATCTTGTTTTCTATAAATATAATTCAATGTGTCTATAAATTTAACTAATATAAAGAATTTAGGAATTTACATTAATTTTATTGTTTTGAATATGCATCTTATTGGGGGTTTGTTTAAAGAATAATTATTAAATATATTGTATTATAACCCGGCCATATACTGACATTGTAATACTAGCACAAAGTAGATCCTTCTTTGGTTAATGCGCTTAACCACTGACTGTTGTGCGCTAATGGTAGCGCTATCAAGCTATATGGGTTATTGTGCCCACGCAATCATGTGAGTGCAATTTTAAATCTGATCCATGATTTTATTCCGTTCTTCCCATAGAAGTGTATTATGTGAACGATTTAGGATACACATGTTATCTGACATTCACTCCCTATACTTTTGCTTGAGCATTAATATATTGCTTTCAACTTGTAATGTGAATACAAAGATAAAAGCACTATTGATTAAGCTCAAGTGATATTTGGAACTTCACTTGGGATCTTTGTAAATTGAGGGCACTATTTTTTGTGACAGGATTTCCTTTTCTGCTGCGCCATTCCTGAATCAAAGAAAAAAGGTTGCTGTACAGCAATAATTTTCGCAGTAACTAAAAATTAGGGGGAATTGATTGGAAATCCAGTTGAGTTCTCTATAACATTTCTCTTTCTAGTTGCCTCTAATACTTCTGCTAAGATTCCATCAATAGATTGACTTTTGCAGTGTCATGAAGAAAGTTGTTTAGCACTATATAGAAGGATCTGTAAGGTTTTTTATTTGACTTCTAAGTACTGCCACTTTAATTAAAAAGACAATAGTATTGATGACAGATATTCAGCAATGTAGAATGTTAATTACTTGAGGAGAATTTTACTTACTCAAAAGGGTCAACAATGAACTTGTCTCATTCCATCCCTTTCAGCAAACACCAGAAGCCTTATTAAACATGTGTTTAAAACAGTGAAGTGCCATGTAGCATTAACCCCTTAATTGCTAGCGGCATGACCCATGCTATTACAACCAGAAAACCCTTAATGACCAGAGACGTACAGGGTACATCATGGTCATTAAGGGGTTAAGCAACAACCTTTATATTGGTTTTCAAGATGCTGGCTGATGCTAAAAATTTTGTGGTGGTCTTAAAAACTATTAACCTGGGGAATTGACTTCATACTTACTGGACTCTTATTAATGGTAATTAAAGTCAAACTTAATTTTTCAGTAATCTGATAAAACCTGCGATTTTAAACAATGCTTATTCAATTTTAAATATGGGTGAGCATGCACATCACAATTTGTGACCTTGGGTGGACAAGTTCACTACATGTGAACATTGTTCATCCAATCAATGATACATCTACCCCTATAAAATACTTGAAGGCTGAATGGCTATTTAGTGAAGCCTTGTGTTCTTCCAAATCTATCTGAAGATCCATATAATTTGTGGCACAATCTTTCAGGAGAGTTTAGCAGTTATGTGGTTCATTAAGGTCCAGATTACAAGAAGCACAGGTCGCAATAATCAATATCGCTGGATTGCAATATCAATAGCATGCATCTTGATATTACAAGTCCTTGGTCTCTCAGCCCATGGGGTCAATTTACCAGAAAATGGTTAGTGCAGCCAACATTGCTCTAGTGTAACATATACTTTCGATGGTAAGTAAGTCCATACTAAATAGCACTGGTATTACAAGTTGAAAGTTATAGATTGTGTTTGACCAAAAGCTAAACCTGTGTTTGAATATTTAGTGGAACTTGAGACCTGAAGTAAAGTGTAAGGGTTAAAATTCTAAATTAATTTCACAAAACACATCAAAAACATTAAAAAAACAATTACACTGATATATTCACTTTTTGATATAAACAATATAATTTTAATATTGATAAAAGGTTTTAAAAGGGTTATAAAGGATATGCTATAGGATATGCTATATGGCAAGGTATTTGACTGGAAAGGGCTCCAATGTATGTATATATATATATATATATATATATATATATTGTATGTATGTATATATATATATATATATATATATATATATATATATATATATATATATATATATATATATATATATATATATATTGTATGTATGTATGTATATATATATATATATATATATATATACGTCTAAATATTTGTATGTGCGCATGTATACATGACTATATATGTGTATACATTTGTATTAATGTGTTTATATGTTTAAACATGTTTGTGCCCACGTACATATAGTAGTATGCATATGTATACAATATGTATCCATCTCTCTCTTACTCTCTCTCTCTCTCTCTCTCTCTCTCTCTCTCTCTCTCTCTCTCTCTCCCTCTCTCTCTCTCTCTCTCTCTCTCTCTCTCTCTCTCTCTCTCTCTCTCTCTCTCTCTCTCTCTCTCTTTATATAATACTTTTTTGCCCCACTGTATATGTATGATTATCAGATAATTGGCAGATGGCTTCATCTATGTAGTGACTTTTGTTAAGGACCACCACGCTGCCCCCCTTATCTGATTGTCTTATCACAATGGAAGGATTACTCTTTAACAAATGAATTGCTTCCTTTTCCTTAAGGGATAAATTATGGACAGGTGTGGTCCCTGATTGGTCCAAAAGTTTAAGATCCTCAATCACTCTTTTATGGAAAAGCTCCAAAGTCTTCCCCCGGATCTGAATGGGGTAAAAGAGTGACTGAGGTTTAAATCTTGGAATTTTAACATTTATTGTGTCACTGTTTCTATTAGATTCACTGTACAAATGTTCCAGGCTAGTTAAATTACATACATCTTGAAAGTCAAGATCATCATTGCAATCCGCTCTTACATGAGCATTTTTCGAGCTGTTAGAATATGTGTCATCACAATTCTTAAAATGTTTTTTGTTATTGAATTGGAACTACTAGCAATCTTATTGTCAGGCTGCTGATTGTCACCAATTAAAAATTGGAAAAGAACAGAGGGGCGCCTCATGTGATGTATCGTCAGATGAAAACACAATGAACTCAAAAGATAGCCAAATGGGTACTCACATACTCCAAGAACACACTAATGTGTTAGTAGGGACAGGCTGCAGATTAATACAGGTGTGACAGCTCACCCATTCAGTCACGTTCTCAATGATGTGATACTGGAAAATTAATTCTCCAAAAGCACACCAATATGCTGGTGGGGACAGGCTGCAGATTCAGGAAGGTGTGGCAGCTTACCTCAAGGCACAATCTCGAATACTGTGAGGTAGTAGGTCCAATTTTCCAGAGTAAATTTGCACCAAATGTTAGGGTTACCTCTTGTGTAAGATACCAGGCAGAAAGTAGGTAGAGAGATCCACTCGCAGATGATTTAAAAAATGTAATTTATTAAAAACATAAATTTAAAATACAACAACACATAGGTTTGTTGTGGCAATTAGATCAAGGGGTTAACAGTGTGGCCCCCAATATTTGCAACGCGTTTCTCGGTTTACAAACCGTTTCATCAGGCATATAATAATTCTCAAATCTACTTCTGACTTTTATACCTAACAAACTGACATACAAACATTTACCTTCCTTCTAGAGGGTGTGTTTTCTAATTAGTGAGTGGTGAGCACCTGTCTAATCAAAGCAGTATCTCTGATTGCAGTTTTATACATAAAGAAAAACCTTTGGTTCACAAATGCAAATTCAATATTTAAACATATCTTGAAAGTAAAAATACAAATTAAAACAATATAGTTCAATAAATACAAGTAAATATTTATGCACAAGTAAAAAACCAATACCGAAAATTTAAAGTAATCCGGTGTTTACAACAATAGTGAAAATGTTCACCTTATTAAAGCCTGTTTTTGTAGGAAATACAGACTCAAATCTTAAAATTTCAACGTAACTGACTATACAGGGAGTGCAGAATTATTAGGCAAATGAGTATTTTGACCACATCTTCCTATTTATGCATGTTGTCTTACTCCAAGCTGTATAGGCTCGAAAGCCTACTACCAATTAAGCATATTAGGTGATGTGCATCTCTGTAATGAGAAGGGGTGTGGTCTAATGACATCAACACCCTATATCAGGTGTGCATAATTATTAGGCAACTTCCTTTCCTTTGGCAAAATGGGTCAAAAGAAGGACTTGACAGGCTCAGAAAAGTCAAAAATAGTGAGATATCTTGCAGAGGGATGCAGCACTCTTAAAATTGCAAAGCTTCTGAAGCGTGATCATCGAACAATCAAGCGTTTCATTCAAAATAGTCAACAGGGTCGCAAGAAGCGTGTGCAAAAACCAAGGCGCAAAATAACTGCCCATTAACTGAGAAAAGTCAAGCGTGCAGCTGCCAAGATGCCACTTGCCACTAGTTTGGCCATATTTCTGCAACATCACTGGAGTGCCCAAAAGCACAAGGTGTGCAATACTCAGAGACATGGCCAAGGTAAGAAAGGCTGAAAGACGACCACCACTGAACAAGACACACAAGCTGAAACGTCAAGACTGGGCCAAGAAATATCTCAAGACTGATTTTTCTAAGGTTTTATGGACTGATGAAATGAGAGTGAGTCTTGATGGGCCAGATGGATGGGCCCGTGGCTGGATTGGTAAAGGGCAGAGAGCTCCAGTCCGACTCAGACGCCAGCAAGGTGGAGGTGGAGTACTGGTTTGGGCTGGTATCATCAAAGATGAGCTTGTGGGGCCTTTTCGGGTTGAGGATGGAGTCAAGCTCAACTCCCAGTCCTACTGCCAGTTTCTGGAAGATACTTTCTTCAAGCAGTGGTACAGGAAGAAGTCTGCATCCTTCAAGAAAAACATGATTTTCGTGCAGGACAATGCTCCATCACACGCGTCCAAGTACTCCACAGCGTGGCTGGCAAGAAAGGGTATAAAAGAAGAAAATCTAATGACATGGCCTCCTCGTTCACCTGATCTGAACCCCATTGAGAACCTGTGGTCCATCATCAAATGTGAGATTTACAAGGAGGGAAAACAGTACACCTCTCTGAACAGTGTCTGGGAGGCTGTGGTTGCTGCTGCACGCAATGTTGATGGTGAACAGATCAAAACACTGACAGAATCCATGGATGGCAGGCTTTTGAGTGTCCTTGCAAAGAAAGGTGGCTATATTGGTCACTGATTTGTTTTTGTTTTGTTTTTGAATGTCAGAAATGTATATTTGTGAATGTTGAGATGTTATATTGGTTTCACTGGTAAAAATAAATAATTGAAATGGGTATATATTTGTTTTTTGTTAAGTTGCCTAATAATTATGCACAGTAATAGTCACCTGCACACACAGGTATCCCCCTAAAATAGCTAAAACTAAAAACAAACTAAAAACTACTTCCAAAAATATTCAGCTTTGATATTAATGCGTTTTTTGGGTTCATTGAGAACATGGTTGTTGTTCAATAATAAAATTAATCCTCAAAAATACAACTTGCCTAATAATTCTGCACTCCCTGTAAGCTGAGGTGAAAAATATACCTATACGTATCTTTACTAGAAATAGACTATTTTGTTTAAAGTATATTAATGTTGATTTGTTAATAGGTATGTCTTTCGTAACTTAGTAACCATAGCTTTTCTGTTTGTATCCGCTAGCAACGAATTCTCATTGGTCCTTGTGAATTGGACCAGAGATGTCCTGTAATTTGCTGCAGAGATGTCATGTGTGTTGAGATGTACACTCTCTCAGCCTATTGCGACTTTAATGCATGATCAATACTCTTGTTATGTATTTTTTCTTTTCTAAAATGACACCGTTTTGCAGAGGGCTTGTGGAGAGATTGATAATGACCCCATATGTGATAAACCTCGGCTGATACCATACTTATGTCCCGGCCATGATCATCGCTTATAGGGCGAGTCGGGTATTGTACCCTCATGTAGTAGTGATGTGTATTATATCCAATCTAAAGTAATATATATATTTTTCTACGTCAATGGTAGATGCCATATATATATGAGTGTTGTAAATATACCCACTACATTGCGAGACCATAGATGCCAGCAGTTGCTTTATGATCGCAAATGATTATCATGTGTATCCACACAATGTGTATCTGTACAATAAATCACCAATTATTATCATATATATCCATACAATATGTTAAATGGACAACTGAAGTATCGATATGTGACAATAAATTTGGACTTATGAAATGTTAAAATGTTAAAAGTGCTAGTATTTTAAAGTGTTTATCTAAGTATTGCAAGATTATAAACATGAGTAGTTGTTTTATAGTCACAAATGGTTGCATGTGTGCAGTGTATTAAAATAGAAGTGAAAAGTGAAAAAATAACAGATTAGGAACCTAAAAAAAGATTATATAGAATAGATTATTGTAGTTTTAGGTCTTGCCCCTCCCACCGTCTGATTGTCAGAAATCTGGTCAACCATAACTGGTATTGGGGTAGTTTGTATTTCATTAACAATACCCTGAACTGAACTAGACAAGTCTGTCTCAGAACCTGAATACTCATCACCTGATGTGGATGCTGCAGTGGATGATTGGTCCTCATCAGACATATCAGAGTTAACAAATGTCACTCTCTTCTTTGATTTATTACGTTTATGTCTGCGTGGAAGACCAATTTGTGTATTGTCTTCATTCTGTGAATTGTGTTCTATGTGGTTAGTTCTATTCTTATTGTTTTGTCTATTCCTAAACCTTTTAGGTTTATGCCAGATAAAAACATGTCCTCCCTGATAATCCCTCTGATCTCTTAGGAATTTAGTATGCTTAACCTGTATAAGGTCTTTTCTAGAGGTCTCTATTATATCAGCTAGTAGCCCATCACATTTACAATATTCAGCATGATCTTTGTAATCGTACATTGGATTGTTACAATGCTCTCTCTGGTTGCTAACATTTGTTCTGTTTTAAATTTAACCAACATCATCATCAATCTGATAGAACATTCCGAGAGAATGGTATTCCATTCATTAATGAAAGCTTGGTCTGTGACTTCAAAATTGGAAATTTTTTTAACTCTAAGAACCCTAGGTATCATATTGAGTCCCAAGTATTTATTAAGAATCCAGGTATCCAATTTAACGCATATTTCTTTGAGTCTCATAATTTCAAGGGAATAAAAAAGATCTCACAATCACTGTCATTCACTGGTAATAAAGAGTAAAACTGCGTGATATCCTCTATATATCCATGGCTATTAACATCCACGTTGAGTGGTATATTTAATAGTATAGATGAACGAGGTAAAGGTGAACATGCAATAATCCAAAAGCTCACAATATAAATTTCTTTCACAGTCACAATGCGTTTAGGATCCGGTATATAAAAAACTGTAGTTAGATGGCATATTGTAAACACCTTGAGCAAATCTAACAGTGTATCAGGATCATGCAAATACAAATAGCTAGTAATTACGTTGCCTGGCTGCCTGTGTCTGACCACCCACTCTGCTGGTATTGGTGTGTCAGAGCGCAGCCCGGGCAACTAAGCCAAATGACTGAACCTTGAAGCTGTATCCACTCACCCACTCTTCAGTAGTCTCATCACTAACGTGTATCAGGCAGCCAATCAGAGCATCGATAGAGAGAGAGCTGACGTCACCAATCACCCGGCTTTTCCGAATCACTCAGCTGTGTGGGAAATAGCTGAAGGCAAGATTCAGGCTCTAAAATTGGAGCGGTTCCCCAAAAAACACCATTTGAAGTTAACAAACGAAAAAGAGAGTCCATAGAGCAATCTTGCAAATTAAAAAACATCAAACTTTATTAAATATTGATTAAAAAGCCCACAGGGGATGGAATATAAAATAACAAAAGGTCATACAAACACGTCTGACCGGTTTCGGTGTAACAACATTGTACTCATAGACATAAATTTGCTACAGCTGTTATGACCTTATATGTCATACAGCCCTATCTGATTGGTTAAAGTTTAAAAGAAAAGAAGTTTTGACCTAAAGTTAAATCTTTGTTTACCTACAAAGAACGTAACATAGTAACATAGTAACATAGTAGATGAGGTTGAAAAAAGACCGAAGTCCATCGAGTTCAACCTATACAAATCTAAAATATATACAAAAAGCTCCAGTTAAGCTTAAATAATCCCACTAAAAGGTGACCCATTTAATACTAGCAATCATATCCATGAATTTTGTTTATAGACAGAAATGTATCCAAATAAGTTTTAAATGTATCTAGGGTATTGACATTCACTACCTCCTTTGGTAATTAGTTCCACAATTTTATTGCTCTTACAGTGAAAAAACATTTCCGTTGCAGGAGATTAAATCTCCTTTCCTCCAACCTTAAATTGTGACCTCTGGTAGAGGTCACAAACAATTTTCTTGGAATAAACAGAGCTTCTGCCATCTCTGTATATGGGCCTTGAATATATTTATATAAAGTAATCATGTCACCTCTTAAGCGCCTTTTTTCTAAAGAAAACAGACCCAGTTTGGCTGGCTAGCCTCTCCTCATAGGTTAAATTATCCAATCCCCTTATTAGCTTTGTGGCCCTTCTCTAAACTTTTTCTAGTTCTGCAATATCTTATTTTGCGATTGGTCCCCAGAACTGCACTCCATACTCAAGGTGAGGTCTTACCAGGGCTTTATATAGTGACAGAATTATGCTTTCCTCCCTTGAGTCAATGCCTCTTTTAATACATGCTAGTATCTTATTAGCATTTGAAGCTGCTGCCCTGCATTGTGCACCCATCTTTAGCTTGTTATCTATTGCTACCCCCAAATCCCTTTCCTCCTGTGTTTGGCTAAGTCTTGTCCCATTTAAATAATGCATTGCCTGCTTATTTTTACTTCCAAAATGTAGAACCTTGCATTTTCCTGTATTAAATCTCATTTTCCATTTACCTGCCCATACTTCTAATTTTTGCAGGTCCCTTTGTAACAAAAGTTCATCCTGCTCTGACCTAATGACCTTACTTAATTTAGTATCATCTGCAAAAATAGAGATGTCACTATTTAATCCTAGCTCCAAGTTATTTATAAAAATATTAAAAAGAATAAGGCCCAGCACTGATCCCTGGGGTACTCCACTGATTACCTTTGTCCAATCTGAGTATGATCCATTTACTACTACTCGTTGCTCCCTATCGTTTATCCAGTTTTTTATCCACAAACTAACATTTTCAGCTATTCCCAGTCCCTTAATTTTGTGCATTAATCTCTCCTGTGGCACTGTATCAAACGCCTTTGCAAAATCTAAGTATATCACATCAACTGATTCCCCTTTATCTATATTTTTACTTACTTCCTCATAGAATCTAATTAGATTAGTTTGACATGATCTATTTCTCATAAAACCATGCTGATTAGAATTCATAATCTTGTTTACACGAATATGCTCATCAATGTAATCCCTTACAATCCCTTCAAATATCTTACCCACTATTGATGTCAGACTAACTGGTCTATAGCTTCCTGGATCACCCCTACTTCTCTTTTTGAAGAGTGGCATCACATCAGCTTTACACCAATCCTTGGGTACCATGCCTCAGGATAATGAGTCTTGAAAAATTAAGAGTAGAGGTTTGTCTATAACAGTGCTAAATTCCCTTAACACCCTAGGGTGTATTCCATCTGGGCCTGGAGTTTTATTTATCTTAATATTATCCAATTTGTTCCTGATATCCTCTATACATAACCCAATTAATGGTATGGGCTGGCATGTTCTATTTTGTTCCAAAGTATCATCCAATGGTTCCTCTCTTGTGTATACTAAAGAAAAAAACTGGTTTAGTATCTCAGCCTTCTCCCTGTCACTGTTAATCATGCTACCCTCCCCTCATTTTAATGTACCTATATTGTCTTTCTTAGATTTTTTGCTATTTATGTACTTAAATAACCTTTTAGGGTTAGATTTAGTATCCTTTGCAATTAATTTTTCATTTTCAATTTTGTCTAATTTGATTGCTTTTTTGCATGCTTTGTTAAATTCCTTATAAATATGGAATTTTGAGTCTGTACTATTTTCTTTGAATAATTTAAATGCCCTACGTTTTTTCCTAATTTCTCTTAACACATTTATATTCAGCCACTTTGGCTTGGATTTTTTATTTTTATAACCATATGGTATTTGTTGATATGTATATTTATTTAACAAAGTTTTAAATAGACTTGTGCACGGCTAAAAAATTCGGTTCGTTTTCGGTTCGGATCGATTCGGACTTTTCGAATTTCGTTTCGGATCGAATCGGATTCGGCAAAATTTGAATAAATTAGTTTCGGATTTATTCGGATCCGAATAAATTTGTTTCGGATTTATTCGGATTCGGCTGAATTCGGTTCTATTCCGTTCCGAAATTCGGTATGTTTTTAGTACACTAACACCCATTTAGTACACTAAGTCACTAACACCCATAAACTACCTATGAACCACTAAACCGAGGCCCCCCCACATCGCAAACCCTATAATAACATTATTTAACCCCTAATCTGCCGATCGGATATCGCCGCAACCTACATTATAGCTATTAACCCCTAATCTGCTGTCCCTAACACCGCCGACCCCTACATTATAGTTATTAACCCCTAATCTGCCTCCCCCAACGTCGCCGCAATCTAACTACAAGTATTAACCCCTAATCTGCCGACACGATATCGCCGCCGCCTACATTATAGCTATTAACCCCTAATCTGCTGTCCCTAACACCGCCGACCCCTACATTATAGTTATTAACCCCTAATCTGCCTCCCCCAACGTCTCCGCAATCTAACTACAAGTATTAACCCCTAATCTGCCGACCCGATATCGCTGCCGCCTACATTATAACTATTAACCCCTAATCTGCTGTCCCTAACACCGCCGACCCCTACATTATAGTTATTAACCCCTAATCTGCCCCCCCCAACGTCGCCGCAATCTAACTACAAGTATTAACCCCTAATCTGCCGACCCGATATCGCCGCCGCCTACATTATAGCTATTAACCCCTAATCTGCTGTCCCTAACACCGCCGACCCCTACATTATAGTTATTAACCCCTAATCTGCCCCCCCCAACGTCGCCGCAATCTAACTACAAGTATTAACCCCTAATCTGCCGACCCGATATCGCCGCCGCCTACATTATAGCTATTAACCCCTAATCTGGTGTCCCTAACACCGCCGACCCCTACATTATAGTTATTAACCCCTAATCTGCCTCCCCCCAACGTCGCCACAATCTAACTACAAGTATTAACCCCTAATCTGCCGACCGCAAATCGCCGCCACTATAATAAATGTATTAACCCCTAAACCGCCGCACTCCCGCCTCGCAAACACTATAATACATTTTATTAACCCCTAATCTGCCCTCCCTAACATCGCCGCCACCTACCTACAATTATTAACCCCTAATCTCCCGCCCCCAACGTCGCCGCTACTATAATAAGGTTATTAACCCCTAAACCTAAGTCTAACCCTAACACTAACACCCCCTAACTTAAATATAATTTAAATAAAACGAAATAAGTTTACTATAGTTAAATAAATTAATCCTATTTAAAACTAAAGACTTACCTGTAAAATAAACCCTAAGATAGCTGCAATATAACTAATAGTTACATTGTAGCTATTTTAGGATTTATTTTTATTTTACAGGCAAATTTGTATTTATTTTAACTAGGTACAATAGTTATTAAATAGTTAATAACTATTTAATAACTACCTAGCTAAAATAAATACAAATTTACCTGTAAAATAAATCCTAACCTAAGTTACAATTACACCTAACACTACACTATCATTAAATTAACTAAATAAATGAATCATATTTAAAACAAAATACTTACCTGTAAAATAAACCCTAAGATAGCTGCAATATAACTAATAGTTACATTGTAGCTATTTTAGCATTTATATTTATTTTACAGGCAACTTTGTATTTATTTTAACTAGGTACAAAAGCTATTAAATAGTTAATTACAAAATTACTTGTAAAATAAATCCTAACCTAAGTTACAATTAAACCTAACACTACACTGTCATTAAATAAATTAACTACAAGTACCTACAATTATCTACAATTAAATAAACTAAAGTACAAAACCCCCCCACTAAATTACAAAAAAAAAACCAAACACTAAATTACAAAAAATAAAAAAATATTACAAGAATTTTAAACTAATTACACCTAATCTAAGCCCCCTAATAAAATAACAAAGCCCCCCAAAATAAAAAAAAATGCCCTACCCTATACTAAATTACAAAAGTTAACAGCTCTATTACCTTACCAGCCCTGAACAGGGCCCTTTGCGGGGCATGCCCCAAAGAAAACAGCTCTTTTGCCTGTAAAAAAAAAACACAATCCCCCCCCCACATTACAACCCACCACCCACATACCCCTACTCTAACCCAAACCCCCCTTAAATAAACCTAACACTACCCCCCTGAAGATCTCCCTACCTTGAGTCGTGTTCACCCAGCCGGGCCGAAGTCTTCATCCGATGGGGCAGAAGAGGACATCCAGACCGGCAGAAGTCTTCATCCAAGCGGGGCAAGAAGAGGTCTTCCATCCATCATACAAGTACCAAAATACAAACAAACACTAAATTACAAAAAATAATAAAATATTACAATAATTTTAAACTAATTACACCTAATCTAAGCCCCCGACTAGCTATTAATATAGCTTCAATATAACTAATAGTTACATTGTAGCTATTTTAGGATTTATATTTATTTTACAGGCAACTTTGTATTTATTTTAACTAGGTACAATAGCTATTAAATAGTTAATAACTATTTAATAACTACCTAGCTAAAATAAATACAAATTTACCTGTAAAATAAATCATAACCTAAGTTACAATTACACCTAACACTACACTATCATTAAATTAACTAAATAAATGAATCCTATATAAAACTAAAGACTTACCTGTAAAATAAACCCTAATATAGCTGCAATATAACTAATAGTTACATTGTAGCTATTTTAGCATTTATATTTATTGTACAGGCAACTTTGTATTTATTTTAACTAGGTTCAATAGCTATTAAATAGATATTGACTATTTAATAGCTACCTAGTTAAAATAATTACAAAATTACCTGTAAAATAAATCCTAACCTAAGTTACAATTAAACCTAACACTACACTATCATTAAATAAATTAACTACAAGTACCTACAATTAAATACAATTTAAAAAACTAAACTAAAGTAGAAAACCCCCCCCACTAAATTACAAAAAATAAAAAAATATTACAAGAATTTTAAACTAATTACACCTAATCTAAGCCCCCTAATAAAATAACAAAGCCCCCCAAAATAAAAAAAAATGCCCTACCCTATACTAAATTACAAAAGTTAACAGCTCTATTACCTTACCAGCCCTGAACAGGGCCTTTTGCGGGGCATGCCCCAAAGAAAACAGATCTTTTGCCTGTAAAAAAAAAACACAATACCCCCCCCCACATTACAACCCACCACCCACATACCCCTACTCTAACCCAAACCCCCCTTAAATAAACCTAACACTACCCCCCTGAAGATCTCCCTACCTTGAGTCGTGTTCACCCAGCCGGGCCGAAGTCTTCATCCGATGGGGCAGAAGAGGATATCCAGACCGGCAGAAGTCTTCATCCAAGCGGGGCAAGAAGAGGTCTTCCATCCATCAGAAAAGTACAAAAAAACAAACAAACACTAAATTAGCAAGAATAATAAAATATTACAATAATTTTAAACTAATTACACCTAATCTAAGCCCCCTACTAGCTATTAATATAGCTACAATATAACTAATAGTTACATTGTAGCTATTTTAGGATTTATATTTATTTTACAGGCAACTTTGTATTTATTTTAACTAGGTACAATAGCTATTAAATAGTTAAGAACTATTTAATAACTACCTAGCTAAAATAAATACAAATTCACCTGTAAAATAAATCCTAACCTAAGTTACAATTACACCTAACACTACACTGTCATTAAATTAACTAAATAAATGAATCCTATATAAAACTAAAGACTTACCTGTAAAATAAACCCTAATATAGCTGCAATATAACTAATAGTTACATTGTAGCTATTTTAGCATTTATATTTATTTTACAGGCAACTTTGTATTTATTTTAACTAGGTACAATAGCTATTAAATAGATATTTACTGTTTAATAGCTACCTAGTTAAAATAATTACAAAATTACCTGTAAAATAAATCCTAACCTTAGTTACAATTAAACCTAACACTACACTATCATTAAATAAATTAACTACAAGTACCTACAATTAAATACAATGAAATAAACTAAACTAAAGTACAAAAAAACAAACACTAAATTACAAAAAATAAAAAAAAATTACAAGAATTTTAAACTAATTACACATAATCTAAGCCCCCTAATAAAATAACAAAGCCCCCCAAAATAAAAAAATGCCCTACCCTATACTAAATTACAAAAGTAATCAGCTCTATTACCTTACCAGCCCTTAAAAGGGCCTTTTGCGGGGGCATGCCCCATAGAAAACAGCTCTTTTGCCTGTAAAAAAAAACACAATACCCCCCCCACATTACAACCCACCACCCACATACCCCTACTCTAACCCAAACCCCCCTTAAATAAACCTAACACTACCCCCCTGAAGATCTCCCTACCGTGTCTTCACCCAGCGGGCCGAAGTCTTCATCCGATCGGGCAGAAGAGGACATCCAGACCGGCAGAAGTCTTCATCCAAGCGGGGCAAAAAGAGGTCTTCCATCCATCAGAAGTCTTGATCCAGGCGGCATCTTCTCTGTTCATCCATCCGGAGCGGAGTGGCAGCATCCTGAAGACATCCCATGCAGAGCATCCTCTTCTTTCTTGATCCAACGACTAAGTGACTGTACCTTTAAGTGACGTCATCCAAGATGGCATCCCTTGAATTCCGATTGGCTGATAGGATTCTATCAGCCAATCGGAATTAAGGTAGGAAAAATCTGATTGGCTGATTCAATCAGCCAATCAGATTCAAGTTCAATCCGATTGGCTGATCCAATCAGCCAATCAGATTGACCTCGCATTCTATTGGCCAATCGGAATTCAAGGGACGCCATCTTGGATGACGTCACTTAAAGGTACAGTCACTTAGTCATCGGATCAAGAAAGAAGAGGATGCTCTGCGTGGGATGTCTTCAGGATGCTGCCGCTCCGCTCCGGATGGATGAACAGAGAAGATGCCGCCTGGATCAAGACTTCTGATGGATGGAAGACCTCTTCTTGCCCCGCTTGGATGAAGACTTCTGCCGGTCTGGATGTCCTCTTCTGCCCGATCGGATGAAGACTTCGGCCCGCTGGGTGAAGACACAGTAGAGAGATCTTCAGGGGGGTAGTGTTAGGTTTATTTAAGGGGGGTTTGGGTTAGAGTAGGGGTATGTGGGTGGTGGGTTGTAATGTGGGGGGGTATTGTGTTTTTTTTTACAGGCAAAAGAGCTGTTTTCTTTGGGGCATGCCCCCGCAAAAGGCCCTTTTAAGGGCTGGTAAGGTAATAGAGCTGATTACTTTTGTAATTTAGTATAGGGTAGGGCATTTTTTTATTTTGGGGGGCTTTGTTATTTTATTAGGGGGCTTAGATTAGGTGTAATTAGTTTAAAATTCTTGTAATTTTTTTTATTTTTTGTAATTTAGTGTTTGTTTTTTTGTACTTTAGTTTAGTTTATTTCATTGTATTTAATTGTAGGTACTTGTAGTTAATTTATTTAATGATAGTGTAGTGTTAGGTTTAATTGTAACTTAGGTTAGGATTTATTTTACAGGTAATTTTGTAATTATTTTAACTAGGTAGCTATTAAATAGTCAATATCTATTTAATAGCTATTGAACCTAGTTAAAATAAATACAAAGTTGCCTGTACAATAAATATAAATGCTAAAATAGCTACAATGTAACTATTAGTTATATTGCAGCTATATTAGGGTTTATTTTACAGGTAAGTCTTTAGTTTTATATAGGATTCATTTATTTAGTTAATTTAATGATAGTGTAGTGTTAGGTGTAATTGTAACTTAGGTTATGATTTATTTTACAGGTAAATTTGTATTTATTTTAGCTAGGTAGTTATTAAATAGTTATTAACTATTTAATAACTATTGTACCTAGTTAAAATAAATACAAAGTTGCCTGTAAAATAAATATAAATCCTAAAATAGCTACAATGTAACTAGTAAGGTAATAGAGCTGTTAACTTTTGTAATTTAGTATAGGGTAGGGCATTTTTTTTTATTTTGGGGGGCTTTGTTATTTTATTAGGGGGCTTAGATTAGGTGTAATTAGCTTAAAATTCTTGTAATTTTTTTTATTTTTTGTAATTTAGTGTTTTTTTTTTTTGTAATTTAGTGGGGTTTTTTGTACTTTAGTTTATTTAATTGTAGATAATTGTAGGTACTTGTAGTTAATTTATTTAATGATAGTGTAGTGTTAGGTTTAATTGTAACTTAGGTTAGGATTTATTTTACAGGTAATTTTGTAATTATTTTAACTAGGTAGCTATTAATTAGTCAATAACTATTTAATAGCTATTGTACCTAGTTAAAATAAATACAAAGTTGCCTGTAAAATAAATATAAATGCTAAAATAGCTACAATGTAACTATTAGTTATATTGCAGCTATATTAGGGTTTATTTTACAGGTAAGTATTTAGTTTTAAATATGATTCATTTATATAATTAATTAAATGATAGTGTAGTGTTAGGTGTAATTGTAACTTAGGTTAGGATTTATTTTACAGGTAAATTTGTATTTATTTTAGCTAGGTAGTTATTAAATAGTTATTAACTATTTAATAACTATTGTACCTAGTTAAAATAAATACAAAGTTGCCTGTAAAATAAAAATAAATCCTAAAATAGCTACAATGTAACTATTAGTTATATTGCAGCTATCTTAGGGTTTATTTTACAGGTAAGTCTTTAGTTTTAAATAGGATTAATTTATTTAACTATAGTAAACTTATTTCGTTTTATTTAAATTATATTTAAGTTAGGGGGTGTTAGTGTTAGGGTTAGACTTAGGTTTAGGAGTTAATAACCTTATTATAGTAGCAGCGACGTTGGGGGCAGGAGATTAGGGGTTAATAATTGTAGGTAGGTGGCGGCGATGTTAGGGAGGGCAGATTAGGGGTTAATAAAATGTATTATAGTGTTTGCGAGGCGGGAGTGCGGCGGTTTAGGGGTTAATACATTTATTATAGTGGCAGCGATTTGCGGTCGGCAGATTAGGGGTTAATACTTGTAGTTAGATTGCAGCAACGTTGGGGCGGCAGACTAGGGGTTAATAACTATAATGTAGGGGTCGGCGGTGTTATGGACACCAGATTAGGGGTTAATAGCTATAATGTAGGCGGCGGCGATATCGGGTCGGCAGATTAGGGGTTAATACTTGTAGTTAGATTGCGGCGACGTTGGGGGGGGCAGATTAGGGGTTAATAACTATAATGTAGGGGTCGGCGGTGTTAGGGACACCAGATTAGGGGTTAATAGCTATAATGTAGGCGGCGGCGATATCGGGTCAGCAGATTAGGGGTTAATACTTGTAGTTAGATTGCGGCGACGTTGGGGGGGGCAGATTAGGGGTTAATAACTATAATGTAGGGGTCGGCGGTGTTAGGGACAGCAGATTAGGGGTTAATAGCTATAATGTAGGTGGCGGCGATATTCGGTCGGCAGATTAGGGGTTAATAAAATAATGCAGGTGTCAGCGATAGCGGGGGCGGCAGATTAGGGGTTAATAAGTGTTAGATTAGGGGTGTTTAGAGACTCGGGGTACATGTTAGGGTGTTAGGTGCAGACTTAGTGTTTCCCCATAGGAAACAATGGGGCTGCGGTGTTAGTTTTTTTTCAGCCGAAACTCCCATTATTTCCTATGGGGAAATGCCGAATTTTACCGAGCTAATTCGGATTTATTCGGAGATACGGCAGCTATTTCGGATTAATTCGGAAATCTGAATCGATCCGAATCTCTGAATTTACCGAATTTTCCGAATTTCCGAATAAATCCGAAACGAACCGCACATGTCTAGTTTTCATCTCATATAAGTTATTAACCCCTAAATCTAAGTCTTACCCTAACACCCCCCTAACTTAAATATAATTTAAATAGATCTAAATAAAATTACTACAATTAACTAAATAATTCCTATTTAAAACTAAATACTTACCTATAAAATAAACCCTAAGCTAGCTACAATATACCGAATAGTTACATTGTAGCTAGATTAGGGTTTAATTTTTACAGGCAAGTTTGTATTTATTTTAACTAGGTACAATAGTTATTAAATAGTTATTAACTATTTAACCCCTTAATGACCGGACCATTTTTCAATTTTCTTACCCTTAATGACAATGGCTATTTTTACATTTCTGCAGTGTTTGTGTTTAGCTGCAATTTTCCTCTTTCTCATTTACTGTACCCACACATATTATATACCGTTTTTCTCGCCATTAAATGGAATTTCTAAAGATACCATTATTTTCATCATATCTTATAATTCTTTTTGGTAATTAGAAGGCCGCTAAATGCAGCTGCACACCACACGTGTATTATGCCCAGCAGTGAAGGGGTTAATTAGGGATCTTGTAGGGAGCTTTTAGGTTTAATTTTAGTTTTAGTGTAGTGCAGTAGACAACCCAAATTATTGATCTAGGCCCATTTTGGTATATTTCATGCCACCATTTCACCGCCAAATACGATCAAATAAAAAAAAAAACTTAAATGTTTCACAATTTTAGGTTTCTCACTGAAATGATTTACTAACAGCTTGTGCAATTATGGCACAAATGGTTGTAAATGCTTCTCTGGGATCCCCTTTGTTCAGAAATAGCAGACATATATGGCTTTGGTGTTGCTTTTTGGTAATAATAAGGCCGTTAAATACTGCTGCGCACCACACTGGTAATATGCCCAGCAGTTAAGGGGTTAATTAGGTAGCTTGTAGGGTTAATTTGTAGCTTTAGTGTAGAGATCAGCCTCCCACCTGACACATCCCACCCCCTGATCCACCCCTGACCCCCCTCAAACAGCTCTCTTCCCTCCCCCACCTCACAATTGTCACCGCCATCTTAAGTACTGGCAGAAAGTCTGCCAGTACTGAAATAAAAATATTTTTTTTTTTTTAATTTTTTTTTCATACAGTCTGCAGTGATGGATCCCCCCTTACCCCACAACCTCCCTGATCCCCCCATACATCTCTCTAACCCTCCCCCTCTATCTATTTGCCGCCATCTTGGGTACTGGCAGCTGTCTGCCAGTACCCAATTTGCCCCCCAAGATATTTTTTTTTAACTTTTTTTATATGAAATATTTATTTTCTGTAGTGTAGCTGGCCCCTCTAACTAATCTACATCCCTCCCCCTCCCAGATCCCTTACTAAAGAAAGGAGATCCCCCTGCATCTACATCGATCCTTTATTTTTTTCAGTGGGCTGTATATTTTGCGTGCGCGCGCATCCGCGCGCACCCGCCTACCCTCCCCCCCGGCCGCAACCGCAACCCTGGCAGCAATCGGCGACAATGATATTGCGAGTGGGCAATACTCACATAAGGTACATATTGCCAAAAGCTGCTCTCACCCACCAACGAATTTGTTAACATCCATAGCCGATGCAGATGGGGCCACAGAGTGGCCCTTTCTGCATCGGTATGTAAAATGGGGGATTGTAGTGATGCCTCAATATTGAGGCATCACTACAATCCCTTGTAAGCAGCTGGAAGCGATCATGATCGCTTCCAGCACTTCAGACAACAGAGGACGTACCAGGTACGTCAACTGTCATTAAGGGAAGTTTTTTCTCTGACGTACCTGGTACGTCCTCTGTCATTAAGGGGTTAATAACTACCTAGTTAAAATAAAGACAAATTTACCTGTAAAATAAAACCTAACCTAAGTTACAATTACACCTAACACTACACTACAATTACATTAATTACCTAAATTAAATACAATTAATTACAATTAAATAAAATTATCTAAAGTACAAAAAAACAAAACACTAAATTACAGAAAATAATAAACAAATTACAAGATTTTGTAAACTAATTACACCTAATCTAATCCCCCTAACAAAATAAAAAAGCCCCCCAAAATAAAAAAAAAGCCCTACCCTACATTAATTACAATTAGCCCTTAAAAGGGCCTTTTGCGGGGCATTGCTCCAAAGTAATCAGCTCTTTTACCTGTAAAAAAATTTACAAATCCCCCCTTAACATTAAAACCCACCACCCACACAACCAACCCTACTCTAAAACCCACCCAATACCCCCTTAAAAAAACCTAACACTAACCCCTTGAAGATCACCTTATCGGGAGAAGTCTTCATCCAACCGGGCCAAAGTCCTCAACGAAGCCGGGAGAAGTCTTCATCCAAGCCGGGCGAAGTGGTCCTCCAGATGGGCAGAAGTCTTCATCCAGACGGCATATTCTATCTTCATTCATCCGGCGCGGAGCGGGTCCATCTTCAAGACATCTAACGTGGAGCATCCTCTTCATCCGACGGCTAACACTGAATGAAGCTTCCTTTAAAATGGCGTCCCTTCAATTCTGATTGGCTGATAGAATTCTATCAGCCAATCGGAATTAAGGTAGAAAAAAATCCTATTGGCTGAAGCAATCTGCCAATAGGATTAAGCTGGCATTCTATTTGCTGATTGGAACAGCCAATAGAATGCCAGCTCAATCCTATTGGCTGGCATTCTCAATCCTCGGTTTAGGGGTTAATAGGTAGTTTATGGGTGTTAGTGTACTTTTTAGCACTTTAGTTAAGAGTTTTATGCTACGGTGTTGTAGTGTAAAACTCTTAACTACTGACTTTAAAATGCGGTACCAGGCTTGACAGGAAAGGGTCTACCGTTCACTTTTTGGCAGACTCGTAATACTGGCGCTATGCAAGTCCCATTGAAAATATATGATATACGCAATTTACGTAAGTGGATTTGCGGTATTTCCAAGTCTCGCCAAAAAAGTGAGCGGTACACCTGTACCTGCAAGACTCGTAATACCAGCGGGTGTTAAAAAGCAGCGGTGGGACCGACTAACGCAAAACTCGTCTAACGCAAAAAAACTCGTAATCTAGCCGAAAGCTTCTACTAGTATGTATATAAAAGAAAAAATAATAAAAAGGTCAAATAAAAATTACAACTGTAATAAAGCAGTGCAACATATTTCTCGGCCATACACAACCCATTGTTTCATCAGGCAGTTTAAACATTATACATAACGCGGGAGCATTATATATATATGCAAAACCAATCAAGGCTATTAATCCTTGAAATCCTAACCAGATCATCAAGACACTTGTTACAAATTATCATACAATGTAACCAGCAGTTTATTCCTTCATTCCTGACATTAAAACCATTAGCAGGCAGCGGTAAATGGTTCAAAAGGTCAGGTTTACACTATTTAAAGAGTCTACACCTTAGTAATCTTAGTCTTAACTTAGTTTAAGCTGCAAACAGCCTCCTGCACCCTTTCTATATCATTCAGCAGAATGGTAAAAAAAGTTATTTTAAAAGGAAAAAATTTTCTGGCCACTTTAAAATGGCTGCCAAACTCCATGCACTGAAGACATCACGATCCGGGCTGCCTATAGGCACTCTGCTGAATAGCACTGACAGTCTGTTTAATTTAAAGTGAAGGCAAACTTTGATAAATGAAAGCCCGTTTTTTAAAATACTATTAAAAACAGGGACACTTTCATTCATCAAAGTTTACAAAGCAGCCGTTTTCATTAAAAACTTACTTCTCTTCTTTGCACATCCAGAGCAGCTTTCCCCACCCGGAGATCCTCTCTTCACACGTCAACAATGACTAATCCAACTTCCCCCAATCATGGCTTTCCACCCAGGGTAGTCATTGCCTGAGGCCATGCCGTGATTGGAGGAAGCTGGATTAGTCATTGATGACGTGTGAAGAGAGGATCTCTGGGTGGGGGAAGCTGCTCTGGCTGTGAAAAAAACAAATGTAAGTTTTTAATCAAAACGGATGCCTTCTAATCTTTGATGAATGAAAGTGCCCCTGTTTTTAATAGTATTTTAAAAAAACGGGCTTTCACTCATCAAAGTTTACCTTCACTTTAATCAATGAGCCTTTTTGATTGGATGCCATATGCAGCATAGATTGTGATGTCATCAGTGGGCAGAGCTTGGCAGCCATTTCAAAATGGCCAGAAACCATATACAACTTAAAATAACTTTTTATTTTTTTACTGTTCCTGCTGCATGATATAGAAAAGGTGCAGGAGGTTATTTTCAGCTTAATCTAATATAAGACTTTAAGATGACTAAGGTGTAGACTGTCCCTTTAATAGCTATGATCGGCAATTTAATTGTCAATTAATTGATTCCTGTGTCAGCCAACAAGTAAGTAAAAAAACCTTTACCTGCTCCTATGCTGCCCTGATGATATTATCCTTAGGAAATAAGAGGTTAACACATTTCTGTTAACACAAGAACAATGTTGACACAATTCTAACTAAATGACCCCAGTATCTAATATTGAATAAAACTAAATAATTTGTTTCATGAGGAATAATTTGTCATAATAAATTTGTATCTGTGGCACATTTGTTTGATAGAATGTAGCTTTTTTTTAAATATATGCATTATTTTTTTCTTGTAGATTATTCCTTACCCTTGACTTTATAATACAGCTTCTAATTTTGTGTTAATAAATGCATTATTACATTTTATACCTCACACATTGGTGGGTATCTCCGATAAACCATGTGTTGGATTTTTCTACCATCAGTAACCCCTCCCCTGCAGAACCCTAGAATCATTACTGATGAATAAAACATGCTCCAGGTTTAACCAATTAGCACAGAATTACTCACTTTGCCCTAAAGTAGTCGCAAGGGAATTCTGATTTGAGACTTTTCAACCAGTATGAAAGCTATTCATTTGTTATTGGTCAGGATTATATTACAGTTAAAAAATGTATTAAATAATTCACCTACAAAAGTGTCTGTAGTCTGCACCCTTGCATAACTTATGTTTGGCCAAATCACATTGCTACAATTGACAGAACTTCTGTATACAAATCAAACTCCTCGCTGCTGCAGGTCTCCGTGTGCTGATGTGACCGGAAACAGAGAGTAATGCAGACACAGCTGTAGCTGCGGTGGTGCAGGCTTGTGAGTGGTGGAGACGCCACAACAGGCAAAAAACCCCCCAGAAAAGTGCAACCACACTCAAAAACACCAACGGATAAAATAAAAAGTAACTTTTAATTAGGCATAATGTAGAAATACAAAAGTATACACAGGTGGTGAGCCCCCAAAGGACAATCCTGCACGTTTCATGCCTACTACTGGCACTTAATCATAGGATAGGATATAACTTATGTTTGGCCAAATTATGTTGCTACATTTGACATAACCCCTGTATAATTAGCCCTACCCACTGCTTGCTGACCGTCCAAAATTGCAAATATTTTTAACTGACTCTGACTCTGAGCTGTCTCTCTCAAAGGCTTTTGTGGAGATTGTTACAGATGTGGTTGGGAGCATTTGCGTATATTTATGCAGGTTTTTTATAAAAGGACATTTGTGGGTAGAATCAGCAGAAGTACTTTTTTATACAGGTATGCAGTTTGCTTTTTATTTTTGGAAAGGGTGAGCACAATAAAGTGTTAATTACCTTTGTTAATTACTATTATTATTATTATTATTAATAATAATAATAATAATAATAATAATTATAAATATAATTTTTTAAGATATTGTTTATTAAAGAAATGTTTTCCCAAGCCAAAGTGTGCATTTTATAAACCAAGATTTGGTGCCACATGACAGGGTCATAGGACCAGAGTTTGTGGCTGCCTAGATTAAGTTTAGATTTTGTTACAAATTACACTTTCTCAGAATTTCTGATCATTGCTCACTTAAAGCTGCTGGCGGCTGCCTGTGGCTTTGTACTAGAAGATCATTCCTGCCAGGATAGAGGAAATATTATTTTAATAAAAAATTTGGGAGTGCTGAGTTGCTTTTTGCCATGAATTGACAGTCTCATCTCCCCAATGCCACAAGCAGTTCTTTTTCGCACCAGGTTACAACTTCCTCTTTCATCCATACGGGCACATAGATATGATTGATTCGCAGAAACCTGAACAATAAAAAGGAATCGCAATGAAAGGGCAGGCAGCCCCAGCTGAGTAATGGAAACTGTCCCGGCAAACACAAAAATAACAAATAGTCTAAATAAAGCCGCCCTTTCTTGCTCATATTATTTTTTCCTAAGGACAGCAAATTCTTTACAGAATAAAATTACGATCTTGTGTGTGTTTAAAATTCTCTCTGTATACTGTGCAGCCTGGCAGATTATTGCTAAATTTCTAAATTTAACCTATGCTACAAACTTCTGATCTTGGTATCACAAATACTATCTTGTTGTTTAAATCATTTTATTGAGCTCTGTACTGAAAATGTGAGTCTTTCTAAACATCTTAAAAAGACATTTAAAGGGACATTTACAATCAAACTCTCATGATTCAGATAGGGCACGTAGTTTTAAACAACTTTCCAAATAACTTTTATCATCAAATTTGCTTTGTTCTTTTGGTATTCTTTGTTAAAATCTAAACCTAAGTAGGCTTATATGCTTATTTCTAAGCCCTTGATGAACGTCTCTTATCTCAGTGCATTTTGACAGTTTTTCACAGCTAGACAGCGCTAGTTCATGTGTGCCATATTGGTAATGCTGTGCTCACTCCCATGGAGTTACTAATGAGTCAAAATTAATTGGCTAAAATGCACGTCTGAGATAAGGGGGCAGTCTGCAGAGGCATAGAAACAAGGTAATCACACAGGTAAAAAGTATATTAATATAACTGTGGTGGTTATGCAAAACTAGGGAATGGTACATAAAGGGATTATCTATCTTTTTAAACAATAACAATTTTCAAGTACCTTTAACCCTGAGTAATTTATGTTGCTATAGCATAACACATCAGCTAAGTCTAAACAAATCAACACAGTGTTTGCTGCAATCGTTTTTCAATAGCCAAACTCCGCCCACCATTTGCCTTATTTGGGAGAGCCAGTCCTGGTTTGCTTCTGCAAAAGGAAAGTATGGCCACAGTCATTATGTTAGTAGAAACTCCATTGTTGTGCAGTTGTTAGCTGCTTAAGGTAATAAGGGACATGTATGTGCTATCAGCAAGAAGTCAGCAGAGTGCTTTTCCAGTTCTGAGAATTAGAAAATCCAAAATCTTCAGAGCTAAATGACATAAAAAGGGGGCAAAATAAACAATGAAAGAATATTGCAAATTATTTTACTGTGCATAAATAAAAAATTGCATAAAATTCTCCCGCTGTCCATTTAAGAGCACTGCCTAACTGTTGGGTTTTATAATAATACTTAAACAAAATCTCTAAAAAGTTTATTAAAGGGACATAAAACCCAATTTTTTTCTTTAATGATTCAGAGGGAGCATACAATTGCAAACAACTTTCCAATTTATTTCTAATTTGTTTCATTCTCTTTGCATCCTTTGTTGACAAGAATACCTAGGTAGTCTCTGAAGTTGGTGATTAGTGGCTTTACATATATGCCTCTTGCTATTGGCTTTCAGCTAGCTCACAGTAGTGCATTACTGTTCATTCAACAAAGTATACCAAAGGAATGAAGCAAATTCGATAATAGAAGTTCATTTGAATGTTGTTTATAATTGTATCATCTATCTGATCCATGAAACACAGTTTTTAAGTTTTATTACCCTTGAAGCTTCTGTTCAAATTATAGCAAAGTCTTTTTAGTCTGACCACAACATCTCTTTATTGTGTGTAATCATTGCACCATAGCAGGACCAGACTGACCTACCGGGATATCGGAAGATTTCCCAGTGGACCACAGCAGCTGGAACTAGTCAGCTATAATTTAAGTGGGTGGTACTGCCGGTACTGCCCGTACTGCTAGTGCTGCCAGTGAATAACAAAATAACATGCTGCAGCCTCGGGAGAAGTAGGAGAGTGCAGCCTGGACACTGTTCCTTACTCGGGCCCATGTTTACCTACATAGAAGTGCACCTGTAACCGTGTGCGGATGCCATGGTGCTCCAGAAGGTGCGAGCGTGTTAGTTTCATTTCTCTCTAGGTGCCACTTTGGAGTTCCAGCTCACAGTTCCCTTTGTCAGACTTGTGGGACTAAGGGCTAGATTTATTAACGCTGAGGCATACAGGGACACGTATACGCGCCCCTGTACGCCTCAGCTCGCCTGTGGCGGGGCGAAATTACCCGCAGGTATTCGCCATTGCACACGAGCGCAATTTTGCGCTCACTTGCAATCCCGCCCCTTGCCCGCGCACAGCCAATCACGCGCGGGCAGGAACTGTCAATCTCCTCGGTCAGACTCGACCGAGGAGATTGAATTTTGCCACAATAGAGGTGGCGAAGATGTTAGGGAAGCAGCGGTCTGGTGACCGCTGCTTGATAAATCACGGCGAGCAAGTTCTTGAGGGAACTTGCAGCCGTAGAGGCTTGATAAATCGAGCCCTAACAGTGCAGTTTTCTGTAAGTATGAATGGCTACAGCTCTTATCACTTCTGCGCTCCATCAGATGAAAAACTGCAGTTGTAGTGTTATTGAGCTTTTCCATAACTGTGATGAGATACTTATAACTGTCTGACTGGTATATATATATATATATATATATATATATATATATATATATATATATATATATATATATATATATATATATATATATATATATATATATATATATATATATATATATATATATATATATATTGGTTTATGAGTTTGTTCTTTATTATTTTAAGCACATTACTTGATCATAAATATATTCTGGTTAACTAATTTGAGAGATTTCTCTGCAGTGCGGATAAAAACAACAACATACCAAGAGAATGAAGCACATTTTCTAATAGTAAATTGGTTGTATAAATTTGTATGCACTGAATAATGAAAGAGAATGTTGTTTCCTGACCCCTTTAATGAAGTCATTTCCGTGAGTGTTAGTGTAGAGTCTGCTTGCAAACATTATAGATTGTAAAGGCACAACCTGTAATAAACTTGCATCTATTTTTTAATTCAATAATTGCTGGATCTGCGCACAAAATATTTGTTTTAAAAGTATTTTTTATCGTTTGTAATCCAGAGACTCCCACTTCTTAAGAATATTTAGCTGTGAGATATAAATGAGTTTCTGAACGACTGTGTATCGTGTTACAGGGTCATAATTCTGGACACTTCAGGATGCACTCTAGCCTAGAAGGAGGGGTGCGCGTTATTGCTCTTGATCCCTTCGGGGGAGCTTTAATACGCAGCTAATGCTGCTTTCTTTGCCCGAAGTTTCCGGCTTGCCTAAAAAATAATTTAAAAAGCAGCGTTTAGGTGGCAGACTGCAATCATACAGATCAGATGCGATTGGGATGATTGACATCCCCTGCTTGGCCACGAATGTGCAGGGGGGGCATTGCACATTCATTTCGCAAGAAATGCTTGTGCAATGTTAAATGCCAACAGTGTATGCTGTCAGCATTTAGCGATGTCGCTACTGCTTATCATGTCCGTTTGACATTTAATAAATTGACCCTTATGCCTCTGTTAAAGGGACAGTAAAGTCAAAATTACATTTTCGTGATTCAGATAGAGCATGTAATAAAAAAAAATCCAATTTACTTCTGTTAACAACATTATCCTTGTTTCCTTTGTTAAAAAGCATATATAAGTAGGCTCAGGAACATCAATGCCCTGTTCGAAGCTACCTGCTGATTGGCAGCTGCACATATATTCATCTTGTAATTGACACCTAATGTGTTCAGCTAGCTCCCAGTAGTGTATGTTTGCTTCTTCAACAAAAGGATACCAAGAGAATGAAGAAAATATGATAATAGAAGTAAATTGGAAAGTTGTTTAAAATTGTATGTTCTACCTGAATCGTGACAGAAATATTTTAGGCTTTATGTCCCTTTAAATTAGAGGAAAAGGGGGCGGAGCCAAGGCAGGCATAATGGAGGACATGTGATATGTGAGCTCCGGGTGCAGTGAATAAGAAAAGTGGAGAAAAGGTTATCAAAAGCTCCCAGAGGGTCACTAAAACACCACCGGAGTGTTTATACATCAATCCTCTGTGTTTTATGACCACTCAGTTTGCTCAGTGTAAAAGCTGACATGCAGTCTTTGACGTCTTGCAAGCTGAGGAGTAAAAAGAACCAAAATGCCGGTCTCCTAAAAATCAGATAAGCTGGAGAGAAAACAGAGGATAAAACTGCAAGGAAGCTGCCACATCAAAGGGTAAGGAGTTCAGAGGGGAATATGGCAAGCAATTAATCTACAGGGTGGAACAAGAAAAGACAGCGCCTCATAGTGCAAATAAATTTCAAAAGAAGAAGGGGTGTGCAATCACATCAGAGAACGTCAATTGTAGATATACTCACAAGAGCATTGGCACCCTTAAAGAAGAAGGTGCAAATGTGCAGGCTGACGTTTATTCAGCAGTCAGTACGCTGTATAGTGGAAAACCAGGTCCCCACCGATGCAGCCGTGGACTCTCCTCCGCAATCTGAAGCAGAATTCTCTGGAGCCGTGCTGTGTGGGAGAAAACAGGAAAATCTCCCCTGCGTGTAAAACAATCGGCACCCGGGTCGGTGTTTAAAATGGACAATTCACAATGGAAATGATCTGTCAATGACAGAATGACTTGGCATGTGAATGAAAAAAGCCACAACAAGTTAGGCTGTAGTATAAAAATATTTTAAAAATATTTATTGTTTGAGCTTTAGACGCGTTTCTCGGCCACAAGCTCCTGGCCGTTTCATCAAGTACAAAGTATTTACACATGTGGTAGTAAGACCAATTTAAAAGACATGCCAAGAAATTTCATTGGTCGAGAACAGACCAATTAAAATATAAGATACATTGTGAATTAATACAAAATGTAACAGTGTTTGAGACAGTTTGTTTCAGATAGATGATACAAGTAACATATTACCCAAGGTAAAAAGCAAACGGTAGATCTTCATAGACGCAACAATTTTGCGTGTATGCCAGATCCAAATTGCGTTCGATCTGAGAAATAGAAAAAAATAAATAAAATACGACATTGCCTATATGTGTGACTACTTTTCAAGGTCAATGATAAATTAAATGCTAGTGTTGTTGATACATATTTATAGGCAATATATATGTAGACGTAAAATATTGTTGAAATTAGGTATAGAGTGTCGTAGGAATTTTTTATATTGCAATTAGAAATCCCAAAATGACACATAGTATGCATAGGTGATCATCACATGCAGCAAGATAAAGTGTAAAAAATACTACTTATCTTAAATATAGAGGTATTGATTTGATATAGTCCTGACAGTTGTGAGTGGTCTCCTTTGGAGATCTGTAATGATAAAGCATAAAGAAAATACGTCTTTATACGGATTTGAACTCCCAAACTATGGATTGTAAGGCAGTTTGCCTAACCACTAGGCCACCACGGGACCTCTCTATTTTAAATCAACATATGGTCATTAGGTCTCCCAAGTCTATGGGTATATATGGAAAAAGGGGATCCTAAATTGGAAGGATAAACAAGTGTGTGCCTGTAGATCTTTAATAGGTCTGGAAAGAAGTATTGAGGTAAATAGAAAACCCCAAAAATTGGATAACAGATTCCAAAGATTAGGTCTAATAGGGGACAGAAAAACATGATACAGCGGGGGACAGGATGCATCAAGGGGATAACTCAATATATGTATATTATATATATTATGAACAAGAAAAATGAAACATATATAATCAATGGGGTAAAACACCTCATGATGAGGATGTTCAGTCAAAAGCTGCTAAGTCTAAATTGGAATTGAGGCCAAAAGGGTGTAATGTTTTCAGTTTGCGGATCCAAAAAGTTTCTCGGATCCTTAGCTGGATGATTCTATTGTAATCAGTGGAGGGCGGGATATAATCAATTGGATAAAATTTGAAAATATCAGGATTCCCTCTGTGTTTGTTGAGACAATGTTCTGGAATGCTATGTTTTATCTTTCTTTTGGTACAGTTTTTGCAGTTTCGCCAGTGTTCGCCCCAGCGTACCTTTGCCTTTCTAGAGGTGCGGCCCACATATTGGATCCCACAACAACATTCCAGGACATATACCACAAAGACAGAGTTGCAATTCATGAACCTAGTGATATTGAAGACTTCTCCACTAACAAACTATTGAAAGGACTTTTTCCCCGAAGTAATAAATTTGTTACACTTTTTTTGTCCACATTTGTATATCCCTATTCTGTCTAGGAAAGAGGTGGTCTTCCTTTTTGTTATGGATTGTGGTTTGGATAAAATATGTTTGACTTTTTTACTCGGTGCCAATTTGCTTCTGAGTGTTGGTGCTCTAGTGTATATAATCTTTGGATAATCTCCCTAAAGGGTCTTTAAAACAGGATCTCTCCTAATGATGTGCCAATGTTTGTTAATAGCTCCCTGTATTTGTTTGAAATTTGAGTTATATTGTGTTATAAACAATGGTTCCAAGAAGTCTTTTTTGTCTTTATTTGTAATCTGTTTGTTTTTATCCAAAAGTTCATCTCTGTCTAGCAATCTGACTTTCTTAAGACAATTGTCCAAAAGATCTATAGGATAGCCCTTCTCAATGAATCTGTCATATATTAAATGACTTTGCTCTTCAAACGAAATTGGATCAGAACAGTTACGCTTGATCCTTTCAAATTGGCTATAGGGGATGTTGGATAGCCATTTCTTATGATGGTTACTTTTGTAATCTAAATAACTGTTACTGTCCACTTTCTTGAAAAAAGATTTTGAACTGAGATTGCCATCTTTGTCCCAACTTAGTGTTAGGTCCAAAAAGTTAATGGTTTCTGCATTAATATCTGCTGTGAAAGAAAGGCCCATATCATTATTGTTCATGGATTCTGCTAAAATATTCGCTGATGCCAGGTCGCCCTTCCAAATGAATATCAAATCGTCAATGTAACGGCCATAGTGCACCAGATTCTCCCCTGCTGAGGAGTTGTATATGTGAATTTCCTCAAATACGCCCATGAAGAGGTTGGCGAAGCTGGGGGCGAATCTGGTGCCCATGGCAGTACCCTTGATCTGCAAATAATACGTGTCTTGATAAATAAAATAATTATGTTGCAAAATAAACTCAATACACTCTAGAATAAATTCCCTTTGGATCTTCGGCATATAAGGATCGCGGTTCAAAAAGACGGAAGTAGTTTGTAAACCCAGATGGTGTGCTATATTAGAGTATAATGAACTCACGTCACACGTGATCCATATCAGATCACCTGTGTTTTTTATGTTCCCAATCTTATTTAATAAATCTGTACTGTCTTTGGTGTATGATGGCAGACCTAAAACATATTTCTGTAAAATAATATCAACATAGTATGATAAATAATAAGTAAGATTGTCAATACCAGCAATAATAGGGCGACCTGGAGGATTAGTTGTGCTCTTATGAATTTTCGGTAAGTGGTAGTAGTGGGCCACGCTCGGATTACTAACTTTAAGAAAATTTTGTTCATTCTTATTGAGGATATTATTGGCAACTCCTTTATCAATTAAAGACTGGTATAAAGTTAGAAATTGTGTGGTGGGATTGTGAGAAAGGGCTTTATAGTATTCTGTGTCTTTGAGGATTCTGTCTGCCTCTTCCAGATATGCTGTTAGATCTTGGACTACAATGCCTCCCCCCTTATCGGCATCACGTATGATTATGTTGGGGTTATTTGCAAGAGACTGGATCGCTAATTATTCACTCTGTTTCTTGAAAAAACTTTTCTTAGAATTCTTTCTTTTTATTTTTTCAAAATCCTCCAGTACTAAATTCTGAAAAACCTCAATATAGTGATTGTGTCCTGGGGGGGAGAAGGAGGATTTGGTCTTTACCTTAGTGTGTATTACACCTTCATATAAATGTGTTGTCAAATTGTCAACAGTGCTATATATAGTGGGCACATCATTTCCATATCCCATGGTGTTAGTAAGAATGCATACAGTGTTCTCTCCTTCCAAGTTTTGTTTTTTTAAATTTTTTTGGGCAAAATATTTCTGTAGAGCTAATTTTCTCGTGAAGCGGTTCAAATCAACAAAAAGGTTAAAGTTGTTATGTGGATTGGGTGGACAAAAAGAGAGCCCCTGTTTCAAAACCCTTTTTTCGTTAATAGTTAGACTATACGAGGATAGATTGAGAATTCCCTTCTCTAATTCCTGTGATTCTTTTTCTTTGGCGGTAAGGCCTCTACCTCTTGACCCTCTTGGTCTGTGTAAAATGGTCTTTTTTGGGGGTTTTGTTCTTCTGGGGGATTTCTGCTTGGTGTTGGAGCATTCCCTAAAAAAGGAGAGGTGGTCATGGCATTGGAATTGTTCCTAAAGTGTCTTTCAGGGAAGACATTTTCTTCTGATGGAGAAGCTAGTGGAAAAAATCTATTGTTATGATTGAAATTATTATATGGAGTCTTTTTGTGATCCTTGTCTCCTATTCTGTTTCTAGCTGGGCTATGTGTATTTCGGTCAGGGTAATAAGATCTCTGTTCTTGGGGTCTATAATTATTCATTTCTGATTCTCTCTGATTATATCTGTGGAATCCAGATGTATCATAGTTCCTATTGTAACTGTCATGTCTTGAATACTGACTGTACTGATAGTGATTGTTTGGACACTGTGGTCTATTTCCAAATTCATGTCTCCTGTATTCTTGCCTATCATAATAAGGCTGTTTGTTCCATGATTCCTGTCTGGTTTGTAAGTGTTGTTGATAATGATAAGGCCGTTTGTGTCTTTCTGGTCTCATTTGTTGTTGTCTATTATGGGAATAATCATAATTGGTGTGTGAGTGAGTATAATCTCGTGTTCTAGGTTGTCTATGGTTAGAACGATACATCGGCCTATGATGGTTATGTGATGTGTTGTTCCCTTGATCGGAATGATTATGATGTTGAGATTGTATATCCCTGTCTCCCAATGTATTTTCTGAATTTTCTACATTATCTTCTGTGGTTATTTGTGTTGGCCTATTATAGGTGTAAACTTGATTTTTTTGATAATCGTTGTTGTCCCTCTCTATTTTTTTGTTTTTAGACATGACTAGATCTTCCTGAAATTTATCTGTGTGTTCATACATTTTTTTCAGAAGTCGTTCATAATCTGGATTATCCAAATGTTTTGTTAGATCTGCTTGAATTTTCTCAATATTCTCACTGCATTTATCCGATAAAAGGCGTCTATGTTCAATTAAAATTTTCATCAGATCAAAAGCGCAATCATTTAAAATTTTATACCATTTTTCAAGAAGTTCATTGTCCTCCTTGAAAGAACAGTGTTTTAAAACCCTTAAACCTCTGGGTATCTGTTTTAACTCTAGATATTTTTCTAAAGTAGTAAGGTCCCACCAGTGGCGGTGTTCTTTGAGTATTTCATCCTCCAATAAATGGAAAAGATCCTTCATGGATTTGGTTGCACTAGGGTCTGTTTCCATGGTATTGGAGCATGATTGGCCCAATAAATTAAAAGTAGATCTCTTTTTGTTTCTTTCCTCTCTAGATTGCATATTAAAATCTGTGCCCTGTGTTATTAGAAGTAGATGAGTTAAATAGTAAATTAGTATCAAAGTGTAGGTTGTGAACTGAATGTGCAAAAATAAAAATCGTGTGTAAGAAAAGCTGATGGATAGTATGAAAAAGATGTATAAAGGAAATAGTGTGCTATTTTAAAAGATAGGCTGCACTACTATAAGTGATCTGGTGTACAAAATGGAAGAAAATACCAAGGAATGGTAATAGAGTGTGCCAAATATATCTAAAAGAAAAATTAAAAACTTGATATAAGACCGTGTCTGAAATAAGGATAGGAGGGATGTGATCATATGGGGGCAAACAAATCAATGGAAGTGAGGTGTAACCTAGTGTGAAGCAAATACCTTTGAAATGACGATTGTCAGCTACTAGTGTGGAGTGTACTATAAAATATATAAAAAATAATAAATCTGTGAGATACCAATTCTTTGTGTAACTGTAAAGTATCACATAAATGTCATTGACAATAGATACAAATAATAAAGCAATATAACAATATAGCTACAAATAATAAAGCAATATAACGACAAATTGGTGAATTGGTGAGAAAAAAATAAATATATAAAAAGCAACAATGATAAAGAAAATAAAAGAAAAAAGTGCTTATCGTTTGAATGAGTCCCAATTGGGTGCTGTGGAAGAAAATTACTTATGCCGTCAAAGTCTCTGTGAATAAAATGAAAAGTTCTAGTCACAATATGTGTGTTCAATGTGCAGCAGGCAGCTGGTCTTTGATGATGTCTGATCAGAACAAATCTAAAGATGGAACAAGAAAAGACAGCGCCTCATAGTGCAAATAAATTTCAAAAGAAGAAGGGGTGTGCAATCACATCAGAGAACGTCAATTGTAGATATACTCACAAGAGCATTGGCACCCTTAAAGAAGAAGGTGCAAATGTGCAGGCTGACGTTTATTCAGCAGTCAGTACACTGTATAGTGGAAAACCAGGTCCCCACCGATGCAGCCGTGGACTCTCCTCCGCAATCTGAAGCAGAATTCTCTGGAGCCGTGCTGTGTGGGAGAAAACAGGCAAATCTCCCCTGCGTGTAAAACAATCGGCACCCGGGTCGGTGTTTAAAATGGACAATTCACAATGGAAATGATCTGTCAATGACAGAATGACTTGGCATGTGAATGAAAAAAGCCACAACAAGTTAGGCTGTAGTATAAAAATATTTTAAAAATATTTATTGTTTGAGCTTTAGACGCGTTTCTCGGCCACATGTTCCTGGCCGTTTCATCAAGTACAAAGTATTTACACATGTGGTAGTAAGACAAATTTAAAAGACATGCCAAGAAATTTCATTGGTCGAGAACAGACCAATTAAAATATAAGATACATTGTGAATTAATACAAAATGTAACAGTGTTTGAGACAGTTTGTTTCAGATAGATGATACAAGTAACATATTACCCAAGGTAAAAAGCAAACGGTAGATCTTCATAGACGCAACAATTTTGCGTGTATGCCAGATCCAAATTGCGTTCGATCTGAGAAATAGAAAAAATAAAATAAAATACGACATCGCCTATATGTGTGACTAATTTTCAAGGTCAATGATAAATTAAATGCTAGTGTTGTTGATACATATTTATAGGCAATATATATGTAGACGTAAAATATTGTTGAAATTAGGTATAGAGTGTCGTAGGAATTTTTTATATTGTAATTAGAAATCCCAAAATGACACATAGTATGCATAGGTGATCATCACATGCAGCAAGATAAAGTGTAAAAAATACTACTTATCTTAAATATAGAGGTATTGATTTGATATAGTCCTGACAGTTGTGAGTGGTCTCCTTTGGAGATCTGTAATGATAAAGCATAAAGAAAATACGTCTTTATCCGGATTCGAACTCCCAAACTATGGATTGTAAGGCAGTTTGCCTAACCACTAGGCCACCATGGGCCCTCTCTATTGTAAAACAACATATGGTTATTAGGTCTTCCAAGTCTATGGGTATATATGGAAAAAGGGGATCCTAAATTGGAAGGATAAACAAGTGTGTGCCTGTAGATCTTTAATAGGTCTGGAAAGAAGTATTGCGGTATAGGTCTGAATTATTACAATCTTTATTAATGTCAAAATGGTAAATAGAAAACCCAAAAAATTGGATAACAGATTCCAAAGATTAGGTCTAATAGGGGACAGAAAAACATGATACAGCGGGGGACAGGATGCATCAAGGGGATAACTGAATATATGTATATTATATATATTATGAACAAGAAAAATGAAACATATATAATCAATGGGGTAAAACACCTCATGATGAGGATGTTCAGTCAAAAGCTGCTAAGTCTAAATTGGAATTGAGGCCAAAAGGGTGTAATGTTTTCAGTTTGCGGATCCAAAAAGTTTCTCGGATCCTTAGCTGGATGATTCTATTGTAATCAGTGGAGGGCGGAATATAATCAATTGGATAAAATTTGAAAATATCAGGATTCCCCCTGTGTTTGTTGAGACAATGTTCTGGAATGCTATGTTTTATCTTTCTTTTGGTACAGTTTTTGCAGTTTCGCCAGTGTTCGCCCCAGCGTACCTTTGCCTTTCTAGAGGTGCGGCCCACATATTGGATCCCACAACAACATTCCAGGACATATACAACAAAGACAGAGTTGCAATTCATGAACCTAGTGATATTGAAGACTTCTCCACTAACAAACGATTGAAAGGACTTTTTCCCCGAAGTAATAAATTTGCAAGTGTTACACTTTTTTTGTCCACATTTGTATATCCCTATACTGTCTAGGAAAGAGGTGGTCTTCCTTTTTGTTATGGATTGTGGTTTGGATAAAATATGTTTGACTTTTTTACTCGGTGCCAATTTGCTTCTGAGTGTTGGTGCTCTAGTGTATATAATCTTTGGATAATCTCCCAAAAGGGTCTTTAAAACAGGATCTCTCCTAATGATGTGCCAATGTTTGTTAATAGCTCCCTGTATTTGTTTGATATTTGAGTTATATTGTGTTATAAACAATGGTTCCAAGAAGTCTTTTTTATCTTTATTTGTAATCTGTTTGTTTTTATCCAAAAGTTCATCTCTGTCTAGCAATCTGACTTTCTTAAGACAATTGTCCAAAAGATCTATAGGATAGCCCTTCTCAATGAATCTGTCATATATTAAATGACTTTGCTCTTCAAACGAAATTGGATCAGAACAGTTACGCTTGATCCTTTCAAATTGGCTATAGGGGATGTTGGATAGCCATTTCTTAAGATGGTTACTTTTGTAATCTAAATAACTGTTACTGTCCACTTTCTTGAAAAAAGTTTTTGAACTGAGATTGCCATATTTGTCCCAACTTAGTGTTAGGTCCAAAAAGTTAATGGTTTCTGCATTAATATCTGCTGTGAAAGAAAGGCCCATATCATTATTGTTCATGGATTCTGCAAAAATATTCGCTGATGCCAGGTCGCCCTTCCAAATGAATATCAAATAGTCAATGTAACGGCCATAGTGCACCAGATTCGCCCCTGCTGAGGAGTTGTATATGTGAATTTCCTCAAATATGCCCATGAAGAGGTTGGCGAAGCTGGGGGCGAATCTGGTGCCCATGGCCGTACCCTTGATCTGCAAATAATACGTGTCTTGATAAATAAAATAATTATGTTGCAAAATAAACTCAATACACTCTAGAATAAATTCCCTTTGGATCTTCGGCATATAAGGATCGCGGTTCAAAAAGACGGAAGTAGTTTGTAAACCCAGATGGTGTGCTATATTAGAGTATAATGAACTCACGTCACACGTGATCCATATCAGATCACCTGTGTTTTTTATGTTCCCAATCTTATTTAATAAATCTGTACTGTCTTTGGTGTATGATGGCAGACCTAAAACATATTTCTGTAAAATAATATCAACATAGTATGATAAATTATAAGTAAGATTGTCAATACCAGCAATAATAGGGCGACCTGGAGGATTAGTTGTGCTCTTATGAATTTTCGGTAAGTGGTAGTAGTGGGCCACGCTCGGATTACTAACTTTAAGAAAATTTTGTTCATTCTTATTGAGGATATTATTGGCAACTCCTTTATCAATTAAAGACTAGTATAAAGTTAGAAATTGTGTGGTGGGATTGTGAGAAAGGGCTTTATAGTATTCTGTGTCTTTGAGGATTCTGTCTGCCTCTTCCAGATATGCTGTTAGATCTTGGACTACAATGCCTCCCCCCTTATCGGCATCACGTATGATTATGTTGGGGTTGTTTGCAAGAGACTGGATGGCTAATTTTTCATTCTGTTTCTTGGCTCCAGAGAATTCTGCTTCAGATTGCGGAGGAGAGTCCACGGCTGCATCGGTGGGGACCTGGTTTTCCACTATACAGCGTACTGACTGCTGAATAAACGTCAGCCTGCACATTTGCACCTTCTTCTTTAAGGGTGCCAATGCTCTTGTGAGTATATCTACAATTGACGTTCTCTGATGTGATTGCACACCCCTTCTTCTTTTGAAATTTATTTGCACTATGAGGCGCTGTCTTTTCTTGTTCCATCTTTAGATTTGTTCTGATCAGACATCATCAAAGACTAGGACTATATCAAATCAATACCTCTATATTTAAGATAAGTAGTATTTTTTACACTTTATCTTGCTGCATGTGATGATCACCTACGCATACTATGTGTCATTTTGGGATTTCTAATTGCAATATAAAAAATTCCTACAACACTCTATACCTAATTTCAACAATATTTTACGTCTACATATATATTGCCTATAAATATGTATCAACAACACTAGCATTTAATTTATCATTGACCTTGAAAAGTAGTCACACATATAGGCGATGTCGTATTTTATTTTATTTTTTCTATTTCTCAGATCGAACGCAATTTGGATCTGGCATACACGCAAAATTGTTGCGTCTATGAAGATCTACCGTTTGCTTTTTACCTTGGGTAATATGTTACTTGTATCATCTATCTGAAACAAACTGTCTCAAACACTGTTACATTTTGTATTAATTCACAATGTATCTTATATTTTAATTGGTCTGTTCTCGACCAATGAAATTTCTTGGCATGTCTTTTAAATTGGTCTTACTACCACATGTGTAAATACTTTGTACTTGATGAAACGGCCAGGAGCTTGTGGCCGAGAAACGCGTCTAAAGCTCAAACAATAAATATTTTTAAAATATTTTTATACTACAGCCTAACTTGTTGTGGCTTTTTTCATTCACATGCCAAGTCATTCTGTCATTGACAGATCATTTCCATTGTGAATTGTCCATTTTAAACACCGACCCGGGTGCCGATTGTTTTACACGCAGGGGAGATTTGCCTGTTTTCTCCCACACAGCATGGCTCCAGAGAATTCTGCTTCAGATTGCGGAGGAGAGTCCACGGCTGCATCGGTGGGGACCTGGTTTTCCACTATACAGCGTACTGACTGCTGAATAAACGTCAGCCTGCACATTTGCACCTTCTTCTTTAAGGGTGCCAATGCTCTTGTGAGTATATCTACAATTGACGTTCTCTGATGTGATTGCACACCCCTTCTTCTTTTGAAATTTATTTGCACTATGAGGCGCTGTCTTTTCTTGTTCCATCTTTAGATTTGTTCTGATCAGACATCATCAAAGACCAGCTGCCTGCTGCACATTGAACACCCATATTGTGACTAGAACTTTTCATTTTATTCACAGAGACTTTGACGGAATAAGTAATTTTCTTCCACAGCACCCAATTGGGACTCATTCAAACGATAAGCACTTTTTTCTTTTATTTTCATTATCATTGTTGCTTTTTATATATTTTTTTTTTTTCTCACCAATTCACCAATTTGTCGTTATATTGCTTTATTATTTGTAGCTATATTGTTATATTGCTTTATTATTTGTATCTATTGTCAATGACATTTATGTGATACTTTACAGTTACACAAAGAATTGGTATCTCACAGATTTATTATTTTTTATATATTTTATAGTACACTCCACACTAGTAGCTGACAATCGTCATTTCAAAGGTATTTGCTTCACACTAGGTTACACCTCACTTCCATTGATTTGTTTGCCCCCATATGATCACATCCCTCCTATCCTTATTTCAGACACGGTCTTATATCAAGTTTTTAATTTTTCTTTTAGATATATTTGGCACACTCTATTACCATTCCTTGGTATTTTCTTCCATTTTGTACACCAGATCACTTATAGTAGTGCAGCCTATCTTTTAAAATAGCACACTATTTCCTTTATACATCTTTTTCATACTATCCATCAGCTTTTCTTACACACAATTTTTATTTTTGCACATTCAGTTCACAACCTACACTTTGATACTAATTTACTATTTAACTCATCTACTTCTAATAACACAGGGCACAGATTTTAATATGCAATCTAGAGAGGAAAGAAACAAAAAGAGATCTACTTTTAATTTATTGGGCCAATCATGCTCCAATACCATGGAAACAGACCCTAGTGCAACCAAATCCATGAAGGATTTTTTCCATTTATTGGAGGATGAAATACTCAAAGAACACCGCCACTGGTGGGACCTTACTACTTTAGAAAAATATCTAGAGTTAAAACAGATACCCAGAGGTTTACGGGTTTTAAAACACTGTTCTTTCAAGGAGGACAATGAACTTCTTGAAAAATGGTATAAAATTTTAAATGATTGCGCTTTCGATCTGATGAAAATTTTAATTGAACATAGACGCCTTTTATCGGATAAATGCAGTGAGAATATTGAGAAAATTCAAGCAGATCTAACAAAACATTTGGATAATCCAGATTATGAACGACTTCTGAAAAAAATGTATGAACACACAGATAAATTTCAGGAAGATTTAGTCATGTCTAAAAACAAAAAATTAGAGAGGGACAACAACGATTATCAAAAATATCAAGTTTACACCTATAATAGGCCAACACAAATAACCACAGAAGATAATGTAGAAAATTCTGAAAATTCATTGGGAGACAGGGATATACAATCTCAACATCATAATCATTCCGATCAAGGGAACAACACATCACATAACCATCATAGGCCGATGTATCGTTCTAACCATAGACAACCTAGAACACGAGATTATACTCACTCTCACACCAATTATGATTATTCCCATAATAGACAACAACAAATGAGACCAGAAAGACACGAACGGCCTTATCATTATCAACAACACTTACAAACCAGAGAGGAATCATGGAACAAACAGCCTTATTATGATAGGCAAGAATACAGGAGACATGCATTTGGAAATAGACCACAGTGTCCAAACAATCACTATCAGTACAGTCAGTATCCAAGACATGACAGTTACAATAGGAACCATGATACATCTGGATTCCACAGATATAATCTGAGAGAATCAGAAATGAATAATTATAGACCCCAAGAACAGAGATCTTATTACCCTGACCAAAATACACATAGCCCAGCTAGAAACAGAATAGGAGACAAGGATCACAAAAACAATAGATTTTTTCCACTAGCTTCTCCATCAGAAGAAAATGTCTTCCCTGAAAGACACTTTAGGAACAATTCCAATGCCATGACCACCTCTCCTTTTTTAGGGAATGCTCCAACACCAAGCAGAAATCCCCCAGAAGAACAAAACCCCCAAAAAAGACCATTTTACACAGACCAAGAGGGTCAAGAGGTAGAGGCCTTACCGCCAAAGAAAAAGAATCACAGGAATTAGAGAAGGGAATTTTCAATCTATCCTCGTATAGTCTAACTATTAACGAAAAAAGGGTTTTGAAACAGGGGCTCCCTTTTTGTCCACCCAATCCACATAACAACTTTAACCTTTTTGTTGATTTGAACCGCTTCACGAGAAAATTAGCTCTACAGAAATATTTTGCCCAAAAAAATTTAAGAAAACAAAACTTGGAAGGAGAGAACACAGTATGCATTCTTACTAACACCATGGGATATGGAAATGATGTGCCCACTATATATAGCACTGTTGACAATTTGACAACACATTTATATGAAGGTGTAATACACACTAAGGTAAAGACCAAATCCTCCTTCTCCCCCCCAGGACACAATCACTATATTGAGGTTTTTCAGAATTTAGTACTGGAGGATTTTGAAAAAATAAAATGAAAGAATTCTAAGAAAAGTTTTTTCAAGAAACAGAGTGAAAAATTAGCGATCCAGTCTCTTGCAAATAACCCCAACATAATCATACGTGATGCTGATAAGGGGGGAGGCATTGTAGTCCAAGATCTAACAGCATATCTGGAAGAGGCAGACAGAATCCTCAAAGACACAGAATACTATAAAGCCCTTTCTCACAATCCCACCACACAATTTCTAACTTTATACCAGTCTTTAATTGATAAAGGAGTTGCCAATAATATCCTCAATAAGAATGAACAAAATTTTCTTAAAGTTAGTAATCCGAGCGTGGCCCACTACTACCACTTACCGAAAATTCATAAGAGCACAACTAATCCTCCAGGTCGCCCTATTATTGCTGGTATTGACAATCTTACTTATAATTTATCATACTATGTTGATATTATTTTACAGAAATATGTTTTAGGTCTGCCATCATACACCAAAGACAGTACAGATTTATTAAATAAGATTGGGAACATAAAAAACACAGGTGATCTGATATGGATCACGTGTGACGTGAGTTCATTATACTCTAATATAGCACACCATCTGGGTTTACAAACTACTTCCGTCTTTTTGAACCGCGATCCTTATATGCCGAAGATCCAAAGGGAATTTATTCTAGAGTGTATTGAGTTTATTTTGCAACATAATTATTTTATTTATCAAGACACGTATTATTTGCAGATCAAGTGTACTGCCATGGGCACCAGATTCGCCCCCAGCTTCGCCAACCTCTTCATGGGCGTATTTGAGGAAATTCACATATACAACTCCTCAGCAGGGGCAAATCTGGTGCACTATGGCCGTTACATTGACGATTTGATATTCATTTGGAAGGGTGACCTGGCATCAGCGAATATTTTTACAGAATCCATGAACAATAATGATATGGGCCTTTCTTTCACAGCAGATATTAATGCAGAAACCATTAACTTTTTGGACCTAACACTAAGTTGGGACAAAGATGGCAATCTCAGTTCAAAATCTTTTTTCAAGAAAGTGGACAGTAACAGTTATTTAGATTACAAAAGTAACCATCATAAGAAATGGCTATCCAACATCCCCTATAGCCAATTTGAAAGGATCAAGCGTAACTGTTCTGATCCAATTTCGTTTGAAGAGCAAAGTCATTTAATATATGACAGATTCATTGAGAAGGGCTATCCTATAGATCTTTTGGACAATTGTCTTAAGAAAGTCAGATTGCTAGACAGAGATGAACTTTTGCATAAAAACAAACAGATTACAAATAAAGATAAAAAAGACTTCTTGGAACCATTGTTTATAACACAATATAACTCAAATTTCAAACAAATACAGGGAGCTATTAACAAACATTGGCACATCATTAGGAGAGATCCTGTTTTAAAGACCCTTTTGGGAGATTATCCAAAGATTATATACACTAGAGCACCAACACTCAGAAGCAAATTGGCACCGAGTAAAAAAGTCAAACATATTTTATCCAAACCACAATCCATAACAAAAAGGAAGACCACCTCTTTCCTAGACAGAATAGGGATATACAAATGTGGACAAAAAAAAAGTGTAACACTTGCAAATTTATTACTTCGGGGAAAAAGTCCTTTCAATCGTTTGTCAGTGGAGAAGTCTTCAATATCACTAGGTTCATGAATTGCAACTCTGTCTTTGTTGTATATGTCCTGGAATGTTGTTGTGGGAGCCAATATGTGGGCCGCATCTCTAGAAAGGCAAAGGTACGCTGGGGCGAACACTGGCGAAACTGCAAAAACTGTACCAAAAGAAAGATAAAACACAGCATTCCAGAACATTGTCTCAACAAACACAGGGGGAATCCTGATATTTTCAAATTTTATCCAATTGATTATATCCCGCCCTCCACTGATTACAATAGAATCATCCAGCTAAGGATCCGAGAAACTTTTTGGATCCACAAACTGAAAACATTACACCCTTTTGGCCTCATATCCAATTTAGACTTAGCAGCTTTTGACTGAACATCCTCATCATGAGGTGTTTTACCCCATTGATTATATATGTTTCATTTTTCTTGTTCATAATATATATAATATACATATATTGAGTTATCCCCTTGATGCATCCTGTCCCCCGCTGTATCATGTTTTTCTGTCCCCTATTAGACCTAATCTTTGGAATCTGTTATCCAATTTTTTTGGTTTTCTATTTACCATTTTGACATTAATAAAGATTGTAATAATTCAGACCTATACCTCAATACTTCTTTCCAGACCTATTAAAGATCTACAGGCACACACTTGTTTATCCTTCCAATTTAGGATCCCGTTTTTCCATATATACCCATAGACTTGGGAGACCTAATAACCATATGTTGTTTTACAATAGAGAAGTCCTGTGGTGGCCTAGTGGTTAGGCAAACTGCCTTACAATCCATAGTTTGGGAGTTCGAATCCGGATAAAGACGTATTTTCTTTATGCTTTATCATTACAGATCTCCAAAGGAGACCACTCACAACTGTCAGGACTATATCAAATCAATACCTCTATATTTAAGATAAGTAGTATTTTTTACACTTTATCTTGCTGCATGTGATGATCACCTACGCATACTATGTGTCATTTTGGGATTTCTAATTGCAATATAAAAAATTCCTACGACACTCTATACCTAATTTCAACAATATTTTACGTCTACATATATATTGCCTATAAATATGTATTAACAACACTAGCATTTAATTTATCATTGACCTTGAAAAGTAGTCACACATATAGGCGATGTCGTATTTTTTTTTTTTTTTTTCTATTTCTCAGATCGAACGCAATTTGGATCTGGCATACATGCAAAATTGTTGCGTCTATGAAGATCTACCATTTGCTTTTTACCTTGGGTAATATGTTACTTGTATCATCTATCTGAAACAAACTGTCTCAAACACTGTTACATTTTGTATTAATTCACAATGTATCTTATATTTTAATTGGTCTGTTCTCGACCAATGAAATTTCTTGGCATGTCTTTTAAATTGGTCTTACTACCACATGTGTAAATACTTTGTACTTGATGAAACGGCCAGGAGCTTGTGGCCGAGAAACGCGTCTAAAGCTCAAACAATAAATATTTTTAAAATATTTTTATACTGCAGCCTAACTTGTTGTGGCTTTTTTCATTCACATGCCAAGTCATTCTGTCATTGACAGATCATTTCCATTGTGAATTGTCCATTTTAAACACCGACCCGGGTGCCAATTGTTTTACACGCAGGGGAGTTTTTCCTGTTTTCTCCCAAACAGCACGGCTCCAGAGAATTCTGCTTCAGATTGCGGAGGAGAGTCCATGGCTGCATCGGTGGGGACCTGGTTTTCCACTATACAGCGTACTGACTGCTGAATAAACGTCAGCCTGCACATTTGCACCTTCTTCTTTAAGGGTGCCAATGCTCTTGTGAGTATATCTACAATTGACGTTCTCTGATGTGATTGCACACCCCTTCTTCTTTTGAAATTTATTTGCACTATGAGGCGCTGTCTTTTCTTGTTCCATCTTTAGATTTGTTCTGATCAGACATCATCAAAGACCAGCTGCCTGCTGCACATTGAACACCCATATTGTGACAAGAACTTTTCATTTTATTCACAGAGACTTTGACGGCATAAGTCATTTTCTTCCACAGCACCCAATTGGGACTCATTCAAACGATAAGCACTTTTTTCTTTTATTTTCATTATCATTGTTGCTTTTTATATATTTTTTTTTTTCTCACCAATTCACCAATTTGTCGTTATATTGCTTTATTATTTGTATCTATTGTCAATGACATTTATGTGATACTTTACAGTTACACAAAGAATTGGTATCTCACAGATTTATTATTTTTTTATATATTTTATAGTACACTCCACACTAGTAGCTGACAATCGTCATTTCAAAGGTATTTGCTTCACACTAGGTTACACCTCACTTCCATTGATTTGTTTGCCCCCATATGATCACATCCCTCCTATCCTTATTTCAGACACGGTCTTATATCAAGTTTTTAATTTTTCTTTTAGATATATTTGGCGCACTCCTTGGTATTTTCTTCCATAATCTACAGGGTGATTGAAGAAAGACAATTTTAAAACGCCATAGCAGGGAATCAGCCACGTGGGAGGCAACATGTTAATAAGGTGATTTTAAGCAGCAAGAGAGACTTGAGCAGCAACATGCCTACTATTTAATAAAGACTTTTAACCATATATGATGTTAATGAATCGGGCTGCAGAGGAAATGTGAAAGCTGGATCACAAAATAACACATAAAAAGAAATAGCATTGTATGGTGATATAGCACAGATTGTACCTATCTATAGTACACAGCATAGCACCAAAACTACTCAGAAACTTTGGATGGAAGGAAAATAACATTGACACAGAAAATTCACCCTATATAAATCACTCCCTGCAATTTATTTTTCTCCTGTAAACCACTCCGGCTTTGCATGTGACTCCAAAGTGCTATTAAAACGCTAGTGCTGCAGCAGACTTTCTCCCACTTCAGGACATAAACAGAGGTCTTGCTATCCTTTGTTCAACAGCTAGATCATTTCAAGTGTTCCTCCATTTTATTATATGAGCAATATCATGTCAGTCAGAAGACAAAGTAAACTAAATGCTACAAATAAACCTGCAGCAGCCAATATATTTTTTAAACCTCAGAAAGGAGAAAAGGCTCATGATAAAGAAATTGTTGCAACTGGGGAAGAAATGGAAGAAGTTATAGAACCAACATCCCCAGAGGGTAATAATATACCCATTACCAGAAGTGACATAAGGAACCTTGTCTCCAAACAAGACATATCCACAATATTTGACAAAATGTGGGAAAAGCTGGACACCCTCCAGAACACTGTTACAAACAGTCTCACTGAAATCAAACAGGATATCTCGGAACTGGGATCCAGGTTAGAATCCTTGGAAGAAAAAGAAGAAACACTGGAAGAAGCCATTACAACCATAACTCAGCAAATGGCTGATCAACAACAGGAATTGGCAGACATTAATGTCAAACTGGAAGACCTGGAAAATAGGAGCAGGAGGTGTAATATATGTCTAAAGGGTATCCCTGAAACTATAGTTACAACAGAATTAAGCAATTATCTTCTACAACTATTCCAGGCTATCACAAGTTCTGCTGAGGATGGAAAATTCCAAATGGAAAGGGCACATAGAGCTCTAAGAGCAAAACCAAAGGACACAGAACCACCAAGGGACGTCATAATTAAACTATTACGCTTCCAAGAAAAAGAAGAAATCATGACTGCAGCTAGAAAAAATCCAACCTTTAAATTTCAGGGCTCAGTCATACAATTTTACCAGGACCTTTGTATCAAAACACTGCAGAAGCGTTCTGCTCTCCGTCCGCTGACACAACTACTGCGAAAAAATCAGATATTATACAGATGGGGATTCCCTTTCGCACTTCACATACACCATGAGGGCAGAACAATCACTATCAAAGAGAAACAAGACATACCAGGTCTCTGCCAAATGCTTAAGCTGGATTGTTCCAGATAACTCTCAACACAATACCAAAAGACCCACACAGCCATTAAGAGGAACAGCTCAAAGTGAAGGTTGGACAAAGGTCTCTAAAAGGAAACAAAGGCCCTGAAGGATTAAAGAGACTGAGAGAACTGACTGATGTTCTTTAACAAGTATAATCTTTCTTTGCCTTACTCCGTGTGGAGGAGTTATTGTCACGGCTCATGTTGTGGTAAAAGACTTGAATATCAATCTCCTAGTAGTAAATAATGGCACGAGTATAAAGTATATTTATTTATGTCAGTAAAAAGAACATTAAGTAAATTATAAAGAACTGGAGATTGATAAGATATGACTAAATGGCACTATCCATGCCATTAGTTATTAGTATATGCTCCCTCTAGGAATAAAAGATCCACTTTTTCAATTCATTATTATATAAGATACACTATGTAATATTTAGCTGCACACCCACTTAGATAGATTTGATGTTGCAGACAAACAAGAATAACTTGAAGGATTACAGATTGTTTAATAGTTTGTTGTTGTTTAATGTTGAGCTATGTTTTTTATGTTTTTGTTGTTTTTTTGTTTCAAGTACTGTCGAGCAGTGGTCAGAAAAGTTTCTCCATAACAGGATAGACACTAAGAGAGCAGTTGTTAGTCAGAAAATGGAGGCATTGATGTTCAGGTATGAGGAGGGGAGAGGGAAAATGCACAATTATGGATTCTAGATGGAAGATAATCTCCCATAATGTAAGAGGTTTGAATACCAATATTAAAAGGAAAACTGCACTTACCCAATATAACAATATGAAGGCTAAAATCATTTTCCTACAGGAGACACATTTTACACACCATCAAATCCCTAAATATTGGGACAAACAATACACGCAACACTTTCACTCCACAACCGATAAAAAGAAAAGAGGAGTATCAATACTTATTCATAATCCCATTCAATTTATAAAAGAAGAGGTGATAAGGGATAAGGAAGGCAGATATCTCATAGTGAGGGGGACTGTGCAAGACAAACAAGTCACACTCTGCAACATATATGCACCTAATGAGCAACGACACAAATTTTTTGATAATCTTTCGCATTTACTGACCCAATGGTCTCAAACCTTGATAATATTGGCTGGGGATTTTAATGTAAACGTAAAGATTTTAAGGGATACTAATACATCTAAACTTACAAATAAACAATTAAGACTTAACTCTATTACCAAATCCATTAGGGGATCTTTAGAGAATCATAATATATATGACACTTGGACGACATTATATGGACAAACAAATGACCACACATACTACTCACCTGCACATAAAACATATACCAAACTCGACTATATATTTATTAGCCAAATTCTATTACCAAACCTAATCTCTTCATCCATTCATGCCTCAGTATGGTCAGACCATTCCATAATACAGATACAACTAAAAGGTCTTATTAATGTAGAAAGACAAAGATCCTGGACATACGCCCCTACAATACTAAAGCAACCAGGTATACAAACTAAAATATTAAAGAGTCTGGAAGAGTACTGGAAATTAAACGTAGACCCTGCAATCAACCCAGTAACCATATGGGCTGCACATAAGCCATATATTAGAGGGTTACTTATAAAGGAAAAAGCTTTATATATAAAACAGAGTAGGTTTGCGGTAGCTACCTTGCAACAAGAGATTGAACTCTTGGAAAAGGCACATCAAAATACACTATCCCAACTATCACTAGACAAATAAAAGAAAAGAACTGGCTAAAATTTTATCTGATAATTCAGTGAGGTCCATTAATAAATTAAAAACTTACTATTTCCTATATGCAAACAAGCCAGATTGATACCTGGCCCATAAGCTAAGAGAGAGAACAAAATCTTTCACAATAGCACAAATTCAAAAACCAGATGGTACTATGACATCTCATCCGCAAGAAATGACAGAATGTTTTGCCAAATACTATGAATCTCTGTATGATGGGAAGAAGGTGGGTCAATCCCCCCAGATAGAGACCCTAAGAAATAAACTACTAATGTTAGCGAATCTGCCAAAATTAGACAAAGCGGACGCAGAGGCACTGGATGCAGAGATTTCTGCTACTGAGGTGTCTGCAGCTATTAAAGATCTTAAAATAGGAAAGGCAGCAGGTCCCGATGGATTTTCAGGAGACTACTGCAAGCTATTTAGAACTAATTTGACTTCCCACCTACATAAATTTTGTAAAGATGTCATGTCAGGCACGCCGGTTCCCTCTGAACTTTTACAGGCCAAGATAGTAGTAATCCCTAAGCCAGGGAAAACCCCCAAAATAGTACAAAATTATAGGCCAATTTCCTTAATTAACCAAGATCTCAAGATTCTCACCAAAATCCTAGCAAACAGGCTTAAACAATACTTACCTTCATTGATCCATCCTGATTAGGTAGGGTTTATTAAAGATAGGGAGGCCCCTGATAATGTAAGACGCATAGTGACGCTGATAGAATATCTGAAGGGAACAGAAAGCCTTCTCTGCTCCTTTCTCTGGATGCGGAGAAGGCGTTTGACAGAGTAGATTGGCAATATATGATGGCAGTTCTCGAATATATGGGATTCGATAGTAAATTTTGGGGGGCAATCAAAAATATATACACAAATCCAGTAGCAACAATTAGGGTAGCGGGATATCAGTCTCGACCTATCAATATATTGAATGGAACTCGTCAGGGATGTCCGTTGTCTCCACTTTTATTTGCGTTGTGCATAGAACCTTTGGCATCTTGTATTCATAACTCTAAGGATATCCATGGGGTTAAATTAAATAAAGGGGAACAAACACTAACTTTATTTGCAGACGATATCTTGCTTACAATTACAAAACCAATGCTTTCCCTCCCTAATTTGTACCAATTATTAGAAGATTTTTCCAATGTTTTGGGTTTAAAAATAAATTCGGATAAATGCGAAGCACTCCCTCTATCATTACCAACACACACACAAAAGTTGATAGAAGCGAACTTTGATTTTAAATGGGTTAATCATTCCCTAAAATATCTAGGAATACATATCACAGACACCATAGAAACATTGTTTAAAGCAAACTACATCCCAATTTACAAAACTATAAGAAGAGATATATTGAAATGGAAGAAAGGGAACTTTTCTTGGTATGGCAGATTATCGGCCATTAAAATGAATGTCCTACCAAGACTGTTATATCTATTTAGAGCTTTACCTATTAAAATCCCAATAAAAGAGCTTGAAGAACTACAATCTGAAATTATTAAATTTATAAGAGGACATAAAACAGCTAGAATAGCTGCTCATATTTTAAAACAACACAAGCTATTGGGAGGTGTAGGAGTCCCTAATCTTAGAGATTATTATCATGCTGCCAGACTGGCACAACATGCTCTTTTATGTAAAGATTGCCAGGGGATGACATGGCCAGGTATTGAAGCAGATATTGGAAGACTAAGCACTCCGGGAGATATATTATGGAAACCCTCAGATCCAAAAGACCAGAGGATAATTAAACTAAAAATTACAGAAGATTCTAAGCTTATGTGGAGGTCACTAACACATACAATGAAATTACTCTCGCCACACACTATTATAATACCTTTAAGTACACTACTCCCAAAAGAATTTCAAAAACAAATAGATAAGTGGGGAAATAAAGGCCTCTATAGGGTAGCTGATTTCCTAGACAATGGGAAGTTGTTGACATTTACACAATTAAGAGATAAAATACACCCAAATACATTGCACTGGTTTTTATATCTCCAAATTTCCCATGCTATAAATACATATAGACTAGGCAGCATCCCAGCCTGCCCAAAAACTGCTCTGGAACAAATGATAATGACACCCAGTAGAAATAAAAAAAAATGATTACACGCTTATACTTAGCCATTCAAGAAGCAAATAGTTCAGCAAAGTTGGTAATTTATGACAAATGGGAACAAGATTTAGCTATAACCTATGATAGAGAAGATTGGAGCCAGATTTTCTCCTCAATGAGGAGAAGCTTAATAGGGGCAGACCTTATCGAAAACTCAATAAAAACCTCATATAGATGGTACCTTACACCACTGAAATCCTCACATTACACCACACAGGGTAGTAGATTATGTTATCGTGGATGTAAAGGGATAGGGACCTATTTTCACATGTGGTGGGAGTGTCCAAAGATACAACCTACATGGGACAAGCTTTCTCAACTATTTAAGGTGATTCTAGACGACTCCTTTACATTATCAGCCTCACAGGCCTTACTACATATCCCCCAGGAGTCACTGAACTCAATTACTAATAGATAGGTTAATATTATATATACAGCAACCAGAATATGTATAGCTAGAAAATGGAAAGTGGGGGCTCCAGAATGGGGTGAGGTAATGATCAAAATTGAAGATGTTTATAATATGCTAGAATCAGCTGCATGGATACAAGGGACATCTGAGAGATTCCAAAACATGTGGATACACTGGATTTTAAATAAACAGAAATATGTAGGTACATACAGATCAACACTAAGTAACCAATAAGGCTTTTTTAGGGCAATTAAATTGGAGAGAATAGGAACTTTCTTAAATATAGATATAGCGTTCTAAAGAAATCTACAACATTGTCACTGCTCGACGGGAAAAGTTTAAAGTTAAAGGTTTTTCTTTGTATACAGTTATGCAGTTTAGGTTTAGGGAAATGGGATAAGAGGGAGGAGGGGGTGGAGAGGGAGTTAGGGAAGGCAGAGGGGAAGGGGGGGAGAAAAATTGATGAAAATGATATAAACAGGGTACTGAAAACTTTAATTGTTTTAAGAATACTAGGACATTGTAATCCAGCACACTGTTTTATTATGTTGTATTTGATGTGATCCATGACAATAAAAATTATTTCAACTAAATTAGAGGAAAAGTGAGAAAAGAATATAATAAATGTACATTTCAGCTTTTTCTATGCTTTATTAAACATTTTTGGGAATTAAAGTTTGAATTTTTGCATCAGTTTAATGTGTTTTTTTTATTATTATTGAGACACTAATGCAATGATGAGATTGAGTTTATGGAAATGTGAAAACACCACATTAAATGCTGCCCTTCAGAGCTCCTGAAGTGTAAATGTGATATTCTGTGCGCGTTCTGCAGAGTGATTCATTTCTTCAGTCTTCTGTTTATTTAGAGTGTTATACACAGAGAGTTAATAATATAGACCATAAACAGCTGCTAAGACATATTATAAGATAATATCAGGATGTATTATCATCTCAACCTGGTCTGGCCATTTTCTTTCTTGCACATTAATTCTAATAGTCTGACATTTCCACCATAAAATTAAAGATCTCCTGTCTAAAAAGTGTATTGATTGAGGTGTGATTAAATCATCAGCAGATAGTTGTACAGATGTATGCAATGAACATGAAGAGATATTTAGTTTACAACATGACAGCTTAGGACGGCTGGCTGTCCCTCACAGTTAATGTTAATAAAATAAACAGCCAGCATCTCTGCTGATGTCTTGGAAGATAGTCAAGGGCTTGAGAAATCCCATAGGACATAGGTAATAGCATCAAACAAGTAAATCAAAGTCATAACATTTATAGGAGAATTGTACACTGTGCATTACCAGATGTGCACGCATTAGAATAGGTTCAGACACCTACTTCAGATGGACGAGGTATAGCAGAATAGCGTGCGGCTGGTTTATAAAAGAGTTGGTAAATATAGAGAAAAAATGCTGTTAAGTTGGTTTTATGATAATGAATAGAAATAAAAAGTAAAAGTGGTAATAAGACTTCGCATTCAGTGAAAATGCTGTTGATATGTGGCTAGTAAATATATATAAACCTGATAAATTAGCTAAAGTACGCATATAAATATAGTTTATTTTATTATTTTAGTCCCTGCTGTGGTGTTGGATGCTATACATTTACAGGTGTTATCTATTTCATTGCAACAAAATGTTGTGGCAAACAGAGCAATAAATTAATTTTAATATTAATATTATTTGAATAAATCACTGATTAAATCTTGATACAAGGAAATAACTGTGGAATCTGTTGGTGCTCTATAAATAACTAATAATAATAATAATAGTCTAAATTTACTAAGATGGCACTCACCCAGGGCCGGCACTTGCATAAAACCAATTAGGCAGCCACCTTAGGGCGCCCCAGCAAGGGGAACAAACTTAGAGTAGGTGAGTGTTGCAGAAGCATAGTGATCTAGGGCAATAGTGCACGTCCCCTCCTGTTGGCAGCTACTGGGACTCTGATATTTTTAGCCTGCAGTGAAGAGATAACTGAGCTCCTAGAGGTAAGTGAAAACTGTGCAGGCTCACCAGCTTCACCACACTCTCCCCAGTGCCTTTATTATTCTATGCAGCTGATATGCTAAAGAGTGAAAACATTGCACATGAGATACTGAAGGAGGGATGTGTATATCAGCTGCTCAGTCCAAGGCACTGAAAAAGTGATAGTTTTTAGTTTGTTTTTAAATACGTGTGTATGGGGGAAACAAATCCAATCAGCATTGAAATACACTGTTGTGCACTTTAATTTAGACAATTATGTCCCTTTAAGTTGCCATTATATGCCCTCGCTTTTGTGTAAAGTTGTGCTTGTGACACATTCCCTAAAGAGTCAAACAATTCTGTAACCTGGAAATTCTTCAAATCAAATAACTGGTTTAGGTAATTAGCAACATTTGTAAGAAAATCTAAGTTACAGATTTTTTTTAAATTAATTAATTTATTAATTAATTAATTAACTAATAAAAGGGACATGAAACCCAACATTCTTACATCTATTATCAAAGTTTCTTCTTTTCCCTGAGATTCTTTGTTGACGAGATACCTTGCAAACTTGCTGCCATATAGTGCTCTAGAAATGGGCCGGCTCCTAAGCTTACGTCCCTGATTTTCAGAAGTAAATTAAAAAGTTGCTTAAAATCACATATTCTATCTGAATCATGAAAGAAGCAATTTTTAGTTTCAGAAAGTTATCAAATTTATTTAATTCTCATCTTATTCTTTGTTGAAGAGATACCTAGCTAGGCAGATTGCACATATCTGGATTAATACATGAATGGAAATAGTGCTGCAGACACGTGCACACTCCTGAACTTACATCCATGCTTTTCAGCAAAGGATACCAAGAGAACAAAGAAAATTTCATTATAGAAGTAAATTGGAAAATTGTTTAAATTGTATGTTCTGTCTGAATCATGAAAGAATTTTTTTTGGAGTTCATGTCCCTTAAATTTATTTATTTTGCATCTTTAGGGAGGGTGGTAAACAATATTTTACAGATAATTAAAGGGATATTCCAGTCAAGATTGGAAACCACGTGGGTGCATTTCTGTATTGAACAGAAGCAATTTTGTAATATACATGCATTAGCAAAAAAGCTTATAATAAAAGCTATAGCTGTTTCAAAAGTGTATTTAAGTATGCACCATGCACCAGCATTTTAAACACAACATTTGTTCGGAGAGCCTAAGGTGCTTGTACCATCTGGTAATGACTCAATTTGTTAATTGCTGACATGATAAACCCCCCACTGATTATCTGAGTAGCTGCCTTATTTAAAATTTGTATGCAGTGAAAATATATAGCTATGCTTCACATGCACGTGCAGAGAAAAATGTAAACACTAAAACAGTAACAACTCTTAATAGAAGCATTTTTGCCAATACATGGATATTGAAAATATGTTTCTATTCAAAGATGCAATAAATCTATGTGCATTTATATTTCAACTGGAATGTCCCTTTAAGAGGTGTTTAACGTCTCTATGTTTAATTTTCTGTTTTGGGGTCGGTCTTAATCCTTTAGAAAATGGTGAAAGAAAGAAAAGTCTATGTGGGTTTCTGTAGAGAAATCATTTGAAATCAGAACTTTATTGAAAACCTTTACTAAAACAAAGCAGTGAGTATACATTAGGCAATACTGTACTTCGCTTTGAGCAGTTAACGGCTCATTAGTTGTTAAAGACGGCGTACACTGGCAAGAGGATCACTGTAATCACACACAGGAGGATTTTTTTTCAAATCATTATTTTTTATTGAGGTTTTTATGGATGATAACAAATGAGTACATGTTCTATCTCAGTGGTAACAGACATGCCGGGTACTTACAGACAAAATAATGAAATACATAGTTAAACATGAATTAGTCACAATATGCTATAATAGGTGACAAGGTAACATGTCTGATAGGAAGAGCTGCAAGTTAAATAACTGCTTTAAAATTGCATAAACATAACTTGCAGGCACTTAAGTGAGTAACTACAGATATTAGGTAATATAATATATGGATGTGTACCTCCCTGATATATATATATATATATATATATATATATATATATATATATATATATATATATATATATATATATATATATATATATATATATATATATATATATATATATATATATATATATATAAAGAGAAACAACAGCATTAACAATTAACAATAAGTTATATATTCATCATTAAAAAAGATTGACTGTACATAATTGAAACCTCATTTTTTTATAGTAAGGATTCCTCTCAAGACACTGGTGGTCACTCTTGGACCTGGGTACAAAGGAGAGGAAAGCTAACATTTGCAGTGGTTACTCTTGAACCATAGTAGGTATGTGAAGAAATAGTATCCGATAATGTAAACCAAACTTATATTAGGAATATGTATGAACTAGTTTAAGGAAATTGTGAGATAGTGTTTATACTGTATATACAGTATACAATGAGGGGACAAATATATTTGATCCCTTGCTGATTTTGTACGTTTGTCCACTGACAAAGAAATATCAATCTATAATTTTAATGCTAGTTTTATTTAAACAGTGAGAGACAGAATAACAACAAAAAATCCAGAAAAACGCATTTCAAAAAAGTTATTAATTGATTTGCATTTTAATGAGTGAAATAAGTATTTGATCCCCTATCAATCAGCAAGATTTCTGGCTCCCAGGTGTCTTTATACTGGTAACGAGCTAAGATTAGGAGCACTCTCTTAAAGGGAGTGCTCCTAATCTCAGCTTGTTACTTTATAAAAGACACTGGTCCACAGAAGCAATCAATCAGATTCCAAAGTCTCCACCATGGCCAAGACCCAAGAGCTGTCCAAGGATGTCAGGGACAAGATTGTAGACCTATACACGGCTGGAATGGGCTTCAAAAGACCATCGCCAAGCAGCTTGGTGAGAAGGTGACAACAGTTGGTGCGATTATTCGCAAATGGGAGAAACACAAAATAACTGTCAATCTCCCTCGATCTGGGGCTCCATGCAAAACCTTACCTTGTTTGTTTCAATGATCTTGAGACCAGTGAAGAATCAGCCCAGAACTACATGGGAGGATCCTGTTAATGATCTCATGGCAGCTGGGAGCATAGTCACCAAGAAAACAATTGGTAACACACTACGCTGTGGACTGAAATCCTGCAGTGTCCACAAGGTCCCCCTGCTCAAGAAAGCACATGTACAGGCAGTCTGAAGTTTGCCAATGAACATCTGAATGATTCAGAGGAGAACTGGGTGAAAGTGTTGTGGTCAGATGAGACCAAAATCGTGCTCTTTGGCATCAACTCAACTCACCGTGTTGACAGGAGAAAGAATGCTGCCTATGACCCCAAAAACACCATCCCCACTGTCAAACATGGAGGTGGAAACATTATGCTTTGGGGGTGTTTTTCTGCTATGGGGACAGGATAACTTTACCGCATCAAATGGACAATGGACGGGGCCATGTACCATCAAATCTTGGGGGAGAACCTCCTTCCCTCAGCCAGGGAATTTAAAATGGGTTGTGGATGGGTATTCCAGCATGACAATGACCCAAAACACACGGCCAAAGCAACAAAGGAGTGGTTCAAGAAGAAGCACATTAACATTCTGGAGTAGCCTTGCCAGTCTCCAGACCTTAATCCCATAGAAAATCTGTGGAGGGAGCTGAAGGTTTGAGTTGCCAAACATCAGCCTAAAAACCTTAATGACTTGGAGAGGATCTGCAAAAAAGAGTGGGACAAAATCCCTCCTGAGATGTATGCAAACCTGGTGGCCATCTACAAGAAACGTCTGACCTCTATGATTGCCAACAAGGGTTTTGCCACCAAGTACTAAGTCATGTTTTGCAAAGGGGTCAAATACTTATTTTACTCATTAAAATGCAAATCAATTTATAACTTTTTTGAAATTCATTTTTCTGGATTTTTTGTTTTTATTCAGTCTCTAACTGTTCAAATAAATCTAACATTAATTTGTCAATGGGCAAACGTACAAAATCAGCAGGGGATCAAATCATTTTTTCCCTCACTGTATATATAGATAAATAGGGGGCCATGGAACCTGAATTAGGAAAGTGACTCAAGTGGCACACATGTAATACCATATAAATAAATGTAACAGCTAACTTGAATTATCGTAAGCAGGCCGCTGATGGCTGACAAAACAGGCTAGAATGTATCATGAGGAGAGGATTCATAACCCAAACTTCTGATAAAGGAATATTAGAAATTGACTCTATGCTCTCCGCTCTTCATGGCTAAAGAGAGCTAGATCTAAAACAGAATCAGCTCTGGTACTGTGCCTGCGTTCCTCTCCTAGTAAGGTATGTGTCAAACTTAACCCTTTAGATATTAGAAGTTATATTAAATGTAACATAATGTCAGCCTGATCCCACTCTCTTGGCCTCTGAAAATGGGACCAACCCGACCCATCAAGATTTAAGTTATAAAATATTAAGGTGTACACAATATGAAAGGTAATACCTGACCTAACTAGGGGTTCCAGCCTGAGTAGTGAAACAAGTATCAAACATAAGAATACCTATATATATATATATATATATATATATATATATATATATATATATATATATATATATATATATATATATATATATATATATATATATAGTCAATTGTTACATCTCAGTTAGTTAGGGTAATAAAATGATAAATCATCAAAATAGTGTTTAGTAAGTGTAATAATAGAGATTCAGAATATATAAGCACATAGTCTAAAATATTACTTATATTAACTGAATAAATCACTTAAGCATAAATCTAGGAGAGACTTCACTGTTTAGCTATTTGACTATGATATTGTAGCCTATCTGTAGAGAACTGAGCTAACAGTCTGAAAAAGGTCCAACTTTGTGCTATTTTATGATTATAAACAAGATAGCTATAATAAATTCTTGAGTGGATGTCTTATATCTGTGTATCACATGGAAGCCACTTTAAACTGAACCCTTGTGAGGTTGTGCAGCTGGGGAATCTGAAAGTCCATCGCTAGCAATTGGTCTTTATCATGTATCCAGTTAGGAACAGTCATATAACCAGGTTTCAGTAAACTTGAGGCATGCTAACATCTCACTGGTATAGTTGTGCAAGACAGTAATTTATAGCTTATGATATAATATGGTACTAAGTAAGAAATGACCTAACTCCAGTTTTGCTCAGGCTGGTAATAGAAAAGACAGTTTTAACAACACTCACCGGAATTCGAAAGGCTTACGATAATGTTACCTTTCCCCGGATCAGCTTTTTCCTTGCGGTGCTGTGTGGCGTTTCTGGGTCAGCCGTTACTTTTGCCTTGGCGTGTATACCTTCACGTGACCTCTTAGCCGCACCAATAGCTTTACCAGGTTGCCGGTGTTAGTGATTTCAAAAAACTTTCGTACAGTTCTTTTCTCACAGTGCTACCAGGAGCACAAAATATTTGTTATTGAGGTGTCCGCTTGTTCTTACTGTAGAATTCCGTCTCCCACAGAAGATGCTGTCCACAGGAGTGAGCAAGAGAAAAGTTCCGTTACCGAAGCTGGCCAGCCAAACGGATCTTATCCAATACCATCTACGCGTTTCAGCAGGAGTGCCTTTGTCAAGATAAGCTGCATCCTGTCAGGGAGTCTTTTATGCCGGAATTCTTCAAGGGAAAGTTTTTTCACTCTCTTAAAGGGACCTCTCATTTCTTTAAGTTTCTCACTTTAGTTTATCCTCGGTGTTTATAATAAATACATCTTTTTGGAGGAGATATCATGATAATGGAATATCAGTTCTAATACATATATACAAATATAAGAAATTCATCAAAAAAATGAAAGTATATAATTTTAAGCATATTGATATTTGCAGTTCCCATTGATGTTATGGTATGGTTATTTAATATAATTTAAAAGACTAGATGATGAAATTTCTTAAAATACAACCATGAATTTACAATAAAAATGTACATATAAAAAAGTGTACATATTAAAAAATAATAATAAAAAATGGGTTAATATTTTCTTTCATTGGTTACCCTTGACCATCTATTTGGTTCTGCATGAAACATTGAGGGCAGGATATTGGAACTTTCCACACCATGGAATACTCCCGGTGAGGAGATTCCCATTATAATAAATAAATAACTAAAATAAAACTTTTTTAAAATATCTTTAATTAAATACATATAGTCTAGATAAATCAAAAAAGGGGATCATAAAAAAGGGGGAGTTCCTAAAGGGACTAAAACTTACAAAAAAGGATTAAGATCTAACTCTGCATTAAGGCCTAGGGGGGTCAGGGTTTTAAAATTAAAAATTAATTCAGCTTCTGTTCTTAAAAGTTTTTTATTTATATCTCCCCCACGCCAGTCTGGTTTAATTTTCTTTATGCCCCAGTATTTTAAACCTTTTGGATTCTGATTATGTTTTTCTTTAAAATGTTTAGAGAGCAGATGTTTCTCATATCCATGTTCAATATTTAGGATGTGCTCTCTAATTCTATCCCTCAACATACGTGAGGTTTCCCCCAAGTACTGCTTATGACAAGGACATTCAATTAAATATACTACGTTTTTATCAGAACATTTTATTATATCTCTGATTTTAAAATCTTTTTGAGTAACAGTTGATTTTACACTTGTTTTTTTGTTACTGTATTTGCATGCTTTACAAGATAAGCATGGAAAAAATCCTTCTATTTTCTGTCTTTTTAAGTCTACATCTGAGGGATTTGCTTTAATTGGTTTAAAAGTGCTAGGTGCCAGAATGTTTTTCAAGTTTCTTGTTTTTTTAAAAACTATTTTTGGTTTATCTGTTAAGGCCTCACCAATATAGGGGTCTCTTTGAAGTAAGTGCCAGTGCTTATTTAAAACTCCTCTTAATTTACTGTGATTAATATTATAATCTGTAATAAATGGTATATTTAAAAATCCCTCATTCTGGACATTCTTTATTTTATGCTGTAATAGTTCATGTTGTGTTTTTTCTCTAGCTTCTATTTTGGCTTCATTTATAATTTTCTCTTTATAGCCTCTCTTTTTAAATTTATTTTCCAAATATATAGCTTGTTTTTCAAAATCCTCTTGTTTAGTACAATTTTTTTTAATTCGTAAGAATTGATTTTTTGGAATATTTTCATATATATTTTCACATATAAGAAAATTAAAATCAATCCAACTTCGAAATTAAGTAAAGAATTGATAAAATTATTAGATGAAGCACACAGCATAGGAATTATAAATGGAAAGGAATATGGCTTTTTAAACGTACAATACCCTAGAATTCCTATTTTTTATTACCTTCCAAAAATCCATAAATCCCTTAAAAATCCCCCTGGAAGGCCTATAATTTCTGGGATTGAATCTATTTCATCAAATTTATCGGAATATGTGGATAATTACCTTCAAGACTATGTAACCTGTCTCCCATCTTATTTAAAAGACTCTACTGAGTTATTAAAAATTTTAAAAAATATAAAGTGGGAGAAAGATTTTATCCTTGTAACTTGTGATGTGTGCTCGCTATACACTAATATTAGACACCATTTAGGCCTCCAAGCAGTAGAATATTTTCTAAATAAAAGAAGTGATATGCCTTTGGAACAAATACAATTTTTATTGGATAGTATTTCGTTTATTTTAAATAATAATTATTTCAATTTTAACAATCAATTTTATCTACAAATTAAGGGAACGGCGATGGGCACCAAGTTCGCCCCCAGTTATGCAAATCTTTTTATGGGATACCTAGAAGAGAAAATAATACATGGATCCCATTGGGAGGCGAACTTGGTGCTCTATCGTCGTTTCATAGATGATATTATTTTAATTTGGAAGGGTGACAGAGAAATTTTAGATATGTTTTTAGAAGATTTTAATACTAATGATTTTGATATTAATTTAACATATGAAATTAGTACAAATGAGACTAGCTTTTTGGATATAGATATAGAAATCCAAAATAATGAGATTATTACAAAAACTCATTTTAAAAAGGTAGATTCAAATGGTTATATTCATAACACTAGTTGCCATTACAAGAAATGGCTGGAAAATATTCCAAAAAATCAATTCTTACGAATTAAAAAAAAAAATTGTACTAAACAAGAGGATTTTGAAAAACAAGCTATATATTTGGAAAATAAATTTAAAAAGAGAGGCTATAAAGAGAAAATTATAAATGAAGCCAAAATAGAAGCTAGAGAAAAAACACAACATGAACTATTACAGCATAAAATAAAGAATGTCCAGAATGAGGGATTTTTAAATATACCATTTATTACAGATTATAATATTAATCACAGTAAATTAAGAGGAGTTTTAAATAAGCACTGGCACTTACTTCAAAGAGACCCCTATATTGGTGAGGCCTTAACAGATAAACCAAAAATAGTTTTTAAAAAAACAAGAAACTTGAAAAACATTCTGGCACCTAGCACTTTTAAACCAATTAAAGCAAATCCCTCAGATGTAGACTTAAAAAGACAGAAAATAGAAGGATTTTTTCCATGCTTATCTTGTAAAGCATGCAAATACAGTAACAAAAAAACAAGTGTAAAATCAACTGTTACTCAAAAAGATTTTAAAATCAGAGATATAATAAAATGTTCTGATAAAAACGTAGTATATTTAATTGAATGTCCTTGTCATAAGCAGTACTTGGGGGAAACCTCACGTATGTTGAGGGATAGAATTAGAGAGCACATCCTAAATATTGAACATGGATATGAGAAACATCTGCTCTCTAAACATTTTAAAGAAAAACATAATCAGAATCCAAAAGGTTTAAAATACTGGGGCATAAAGAAAATTAAACCAGACTGGCGTGGGGGAGATATAAATAAAAAACTTTTAAGAACAGAAGCTGAATTAATTTTTAATTTTAAAACCCTGACCCCCCTAGGCCTTAATGCAGAGTTAGATCTTAATCCTTTTTTGTAAGTTTTAGTCCCTTTAGGAACTCCCCCCTTTTTTATGATCCCCTTTTTTGATTTATCTAGACTATATGTATTTAATTAAAGATATTTTAAAAAAGTTTTATTTTAGTTATTTATTTATTATAATGGGAATCTCCTCACCGGGAGTATTCCATGGTGTGGAAAGTTCCAATATCCTGCCCTCAATGTTTCATGCAGAACCAAATAGATGGTCAAGGGTAACCAATGAAAGAAAATATTAACCCATTTTTTATTATTATTTTTTAATATGTTCACTTTTTTATATGTACATTTTTATTGTAAATTCATGGTTGTATTTTAAGAAATTTCATCATCTAGTCTTTTAAATTATATTAAATAACCATACCATAACATCAATGGGAACTGCAAATATCAATATGCTTAAAATTATATACTTTCATTTTTTTGATGAATTTCTTATATTTGTATATATGTATTAGAACTGATATTCCATTATCATGATATCTCCTCCAAAAAGATGTATTTATTATAAACACCGAGGATAAACTAAAGTGAGAAACTTAAAGAAATGAGAGGTCCCTTTAAGAGAGTGAAAAAACTTTCCCTTGAAGAATTCCGGCATAAAAGACTCCCTGACAGGATGCAGCTTATCTTGACAAAGGCACTCCTGCTGAAACGCGTAGATGGTATTGGATAAGATCCGTTTGGCTGGCCAGCTTCGGTAACGGAACTTTTCTCTTGCTCACTCCTGTGGACAGCATCTTCTGTGGGAGACGGAATTCTACAGTAAGAACAAGCGGACACCTCAATAACAAATATTTTGTGCTCCTGGTAGCACTGTGAGAAAAGAACTGTACGAAAGTTTTTTGAAATCACTAACACCGGCAACCTGGTAAAGCTATTGGTGCGGCTAAGAGGTCACGTGAAGGTATACACGCCAAGGCAAAAGTAACGGCTGACCCAGAAACGCCACACAGCACCGCAAGGAAAAAGCTGATCCGGGGAAAGGTAACATTATCGTAAGCCTTTCGAATTCCGGTGAGTGTTGTTAAAACTTTCAATTTGGATTTAAAAGACCAAAAAACTTTTTTCATATAAATGCTAATAGAGGATATATCGCTACCAAATAATTGACCCTGAATACCATAGTAACTATCATAAAAAAGGGATATCTCACAATAAGGAACTGACAACTTTAAAAGTTTATCTCCTATGGTGTTGTCTCCACTGAAAAGTTATTTATTAGTCCAAACGATACATTGGAACTAAGGACACGTTTTACTGACAATTCATTTTTGATACATAAGTTTCTCAGCAATAAATTTCTGGCAACAAATCTAGTACAACAAAATACTGACTAAATAGTATTGGAGAGATATCTTAGGATCGTGATAGCTTTTATCAATTCATGTGTTTTTAAAAATATCAATTTATATGAATTTTAAACTAATTTTGATTGTAGTATATATGAAATAAGGTGCACCTTATATATAAGTGTTTTTTGTGTAATAAAATTTAATAGTTAATAGTGTATAGATATATTGTATTTGTTTTTACTATATATAGTGTTTGATAAATGACATTATTTATATTATAATTTCTCTGATATCCAATATAGTGTTATTAAAATATAGGTAGAGCTGTTTAGCGCACTCTAATTGTGTATACTTATTACTTTTTGTGTGGGTACTGGGAAACCACACTTTGTAGAGTTGCTTTTATCTACCACCAAAGGGTTTAACCTTTTTTTTTTTTTTTTTTTTTTTTTTTTGCATAATAGAAAAGACAGGTAAGTCTCCATCTTTGCTGGCTTCCAGCAGAGGATGTGATGCTGACGCAGAATGAAAGATTGCAGATGATCGATCTATATTTTTTGCATCGTGTTGGGAGCTGAATATTAGCGTGGGCTTGCTCCCCTTCTCATTCTCAGTAACCACAGCAGTGTTCTCATGTGTGGTTTGGGTCATCTGCTCTGGATCACAGAGGCAGAGCTATAAACAGCTCACAAGTAGCTCTAGCTGCTGGAACCTGGGCGACTATAGAGATGGGAGGTGGGTCACCATATTTAGTATGATCTGTCTGCGCATTTGTCCCAAAACTTTCTGTGATCTGCTGAGATAGCTGGATATAGTGGTCATCCAGTAAGTCACTTAACCCTTTAATGAACAATTGTATGTCGAGTTCCATGTCCCCTATGACTCAATTGTCAGCCTGAGAAAGACTGATGTCAACAGTTAAGTGGACCTGCTTTACCTGGCAAATCAGGGGTGGCGGTGTTGGGTGGATGCAACAAGGCCGCCTCGCCTAGCCAACGGTCCGGATTAGCGCTCCAGATTGTGAGATCACCTCAAAATTGACACCTATTGATGTAGTATAGTTTCCTAATGTGGTATCCGTGCACCAGAATCCTGGATCCGTGATATGTACTTAGATAATCAGCGGATTATCTGTAGAACATCAGGAGCCTCTAATTTTGTGACCAGTCATGGCCACCGCCCAGACATGCCCCCACATCAGGTGACAAAACACATTGTGGAAGATGTTTTAGTAAAATCTCCTCTCAATAGCTGCTTTTTCAATTCTCTGTTCTGCTCTGAAGCAGCTCTGCTTATAAATCTTACAGGTTTCTATTTTCAAAGTCATTGTTCAAGTTTAGTTTTCATACAGGTTTAATCAATTTGCACTTAAAGTGATGGTAAACCCTTCCCTTTATAAAAACAGATCCGGAATGTTAGTGATATTTTAGATGGCGTTTAATAATGAAGATGCGCTATAACTTACTTTTTAATATATATATGCAATTCAAAATACCCTGCGCTCCGCTGCCCACTTCAAAACTACATTTTTCTGTGCGCTACCGGTTTGAATTGTTGTCCAATCAGCGTTCTAGCTACAACAAAAGTGCCTTAAGGGGAGAGAGCTGATTGCAGAACATTTAAAAGCTTAAGTTTACATAAAAAGAGGCTTTTGAAGTGGGTGGTGGAGCGCAGAGTATTGTATTTCATATCTATATTAAAAAGTAAGTTATAGCGCATCTTCATTACATCTGATGAATTAAACTCCATCTAAAACATCACTAACATTCCATATCTGTTTTTATAAAGGGAGAGTTTACCATCACTTCTTGCACACAAACCATCAGCATCTAGTTTATATTGATTTACTTTGCAATCTGCTCTCAGTTCTGAGCTCCTGTAAGGTCGGAGCCGCACTTTGAATGGGAGCTGATGGGTGTCTTGTCGTGCTAGGGGCTGCGCTGTTGTTAGGAAAGTCAGAAGCGCTACTGAAGCGGAATCTTCTGCTGCAGAAGTCAGGGGACTCACAAAGTCGTTTTTTAATGTTTTATATTTTGCAGTGATATTATTAACCTTCAAGTTTGTTAATAAAAACTGAAGACCAGCTCTACATTCAGTTGCGTACCTAGAATGTGATATATATATATATGTTACAGGTAAAGTCAAATATCTGAGTAATCCTAGGATTACCCTGGTAAAACTGACATTACCCCAGTGGCTGTGGGTAAAGCCCAATGTAAGATCATACATCAGGCTTTACCCGGGTAACCCTAGGACGCTTTTAAATAAAGCCCATCTATACAATTTTTTTGCCTCTGTCTGGGGGTTGAAGGGGGGGCGCTCTGCTGATCCTCTGGTATCCAACCCAAGTGGACCTTGGGGAATGAGGTTTACAGGCAGAAGCAAAAAAGATAGTGAAGATGTGGAATTACAGCGCATCATATACCTGTTTGATGCAGTGATTTACAAAAACTATTGTCTCCAAAGGACGCAGGGTAATGTCAGTTTGACCTGGGTAATCCTATAATTACCCGATATCTGACTTTACCCGCAACATATACAGTATATTCCTAAATTATCTTAATTGATTCGTGGTTACTGACATGTGCTTGCTTTTTAACCTAAAGCTTTCTAAACTTCCCTGGCCTTTGGTCTGTCCTGATTACATACACGCTTGCTGGTACTGTGCTGCATATATTGTCACCATCTAATGATGTCCATAATAGTAATTCATGGTATTACAACAAAATCAACTATATAGTCTACAGGTAAAGGAGCCACTGTCGTCAAACTGGCTCAGCAAATAAACTTGTTTATGGGAAGGTTACAAAGTTCTAGCAAACCAGCTTTATGAATTGCAGGCACTTCTGATCATTGAGGTAATGCTGGTGATTTCTTCCCCCACCCCCGGTACACTACTAACTATGGAGTGCATCGGTCACAGGCCTCACTGGCATACTCATGTTGTGATATTAGAACTGTGTTCATGAGGTTAAATAAAGGAGGTCCAGAATCTTATTGTGTCCCAGTAAGTCTGCATGGCAGCCTTCTCAAGAGCTCCTTCCTCATTGTGAGATGCGGGGCTAATTTGCACTGAGACACGTGAGCGCTATGCACTTAAACAAGCAGCCATAGCCAAGCTACTGTTGTTCCCAGACCCCACCCAGGTGGCTCACTGGTAAATGTCCTGGCATCCCGGTAGGCCAATCCGGCCCTGTTATATACCAATACATTATTGCATTTATTATACCACTATATAACATTATTATACAGCTCTACATTATAACCTTTATTATACAGTTGTGTCACATTTTTATACACCTCATGCCTACATGCATTTTTACAGAACTATTTCACATTAATACACACAACTACAGTATTAATTATTATTCAGTTGTGCAGAAATTTTACATTTGTAATTACTACCAGCCAGTATTGCTACCAAAAACAATTATAAATATTAGTACTTTTATGAACTGTACAATGTTTTGAAGTCTTATTTCAATGCTACTTTGTCTTTGTGATTTTTTTTTAAATAGAAAGATTAAAAGATTCACTTGACAAACTTTCTTTGTGCAGACAAAAACAAGTGGATAGCAAAGATACTTACATCTCTATTGTAGTCTGTAAATGTTATGCAAATTTGAGCAAATGCATTGATTCTAATACAATAAGCCTCTAGAGAACCGTTTAATGAAATACTGCAGCGTCAGAAACAGTGCATAGAATTCACAATGACTTAATTAGAAGAGTCCTACTGTAACCAGTTAAACAAGACATTACTGATGAGAATACAGTTCTTACTGTGCTACAAAATAAAAACCAAAATGCTCAATTCATTGACTGAGTTTGCCTTTAGAGATTTGCATTGTAAAAGTAAGACTCAATTATCTAATTGACATGTACTTTGTGTTAAAAATCTATATGAGTTCCAATTACTCCAGAGATTTAATTCTGAGTGATTCTAATCAGAAAAAGATTGTGTTATAAGGAGCATATGAAATGTCTCTGAGTTGTCGGATAATAGTTGCTTTGGTCGTACGTAATATGTAGGGAGTTGCTATTGCTCAATATTATTTTAACTATCCTGTCTTTAAATCTGTTTTAATTGGAGACAGAAACAGAGCCAGACCCTTAGTTATTGATTATTATTCTGAATTATTTAGTATCCTTTCTCTCAACATATTAATGTTCATCTATATGCAGATGGTCTGAATGTTTATTAAAAAGAAAAATCCATTTGTTGTTCAAACCTTAGCTCCAAGTATATTGATTCAGTTGCCTCATTTACAGTCTCAAAATTAACAGCGCAAGGAAACGTTAGGCTTGCATAAGGTGTTATAGAGAGACATTGGTGAAGGATTAATAGGAAGGCTTGCTAGAGTTGGCAAACCTTCATATTTTAGAGATTCTTTAAATAAGTATATTTTTTTAAAGGGAATTGTTAATGAAGATGTAGAATATAATATAATTATTATAGCCCAATTGTGTAATACTTTTTTTACTGCCCTAGATCCGAGGAAGCCTTATGTTCCCTGAAGACCCAAATTCAACAATTTCTCCCAACCGAAGGTCCTGAACTCATGGAGCGATCACTCCTACTAGCCAGCCAGGGGTACTAGATTATCTAATAAATTTAACCAATAAGTAAAACAATAAGAAAACGTGCTTTAAATGATCAGTGAACTCAAAGGATCAAACTAAACAATATAGACTAGATTACAACTCGAGCACACACTTTCGTCTGGGCCAAATTGACTTTATGGGCAAACCCATAAGTTTACTCATATTACAGGTTATGAGTAAATGCGATTTCGCCATCGTGATCAAAACGGGTTGAAAGTGTTTTTACATAAGGATCCATTGGAATAACTTTATTAACATATATCTCTTAAAATATATAGGTATGGGAATATATATATATATATATATATTTTATTTTAATTTTCATATTCTATTATTGAGGCTTTTAAAACATACAAGATATAATAGGACTTAAGATACATGGATAGTCAGAAGAAAGTTACTTTAAGGTCAATAAAGCAAAATACATGTTTATCCACATGTGATCTGAGAATATATATGGCTTAGTAACATAAACAACAGTGCAATAACCTTCCTTTTAATTGTAGACAAATAATACTATGCAAATTATAATCTACAGGTAAAATATAATAAGTAGGTTAGAATCAGTGATAGTAAATGAAAAAATACAATAAGGTTAAGCCTATATAAGTGGAACCTAATTTTCTCTAGCAAATATTCCATTGGGGGTAACTACTGCATAGGTCATAGGTCACTTGTGGACAAATTGGTTCATTATGCTTATTGCAATTGGTAGTTTTATGGAAGGTAACTCTTGGACAAGTTGATTAACGCAAAATGCGGTGAAAACTTTAGAGCAAATGGATATTGGACTAAATTGTTAACTGAGTTATTGGGTGCAAAGGTACTGCGGCCAAGAGTCACTGTATTATAAACCCCTAAATTCTATGGTTGGTGAGATCTGGGAGGAAGCAGCACCCCAATATATTCATTTAACTGGCAGAATGTATCACTCTAAAGCTGCTAAATTGTGAGATGATCCTTAGAATAAACTAATACTTATTAGGAACCAAATATTTAATCAACTAGATTGGAAATATGCATGCTAACTTATGTCATACTTCTCAGTGTGTCAGTATAATGTAGATCATGAAACATCACATAAATGGGAGGCGTTCATGGTGGGTCAACACTCTTTAGAGCTATAAATAGTGCACTAATACCAGTTAAACCCCAAGCTGTACCATAACTTTGTATGATACCCGTTATCTGGTACACCTTCCCCTCTTTCAGTAAATATTATGCTGCCCCACCTCCGGCAGCACCCACACTAAAGCGACTTATATAGGTATGAGGATGAGGAACCCAGGCTGGTCTTGCCACGCATAGTGCTTAATGGGTATAAGTATGGGTCAAGATAAGTATATATAAGCCCCATTTCTAAGATGGTGTTAAAGGGACATTAAACCAACATTTTTTATTTCATGATTCATATAGAGAATACCATTTTAAACAACTTTCTAATTTACTTCTATTATCTAATTTGCTTCATTCTCTTGATATTCTTTCCTAAAAAGCATTTCTAGATAGGCTCAGTAGCTTCTGATTGGTGGCTGCACATATATGCCTCATGTGATTGGCTCACCAATGTGCATTGCAATTTCTTTAACAAAGTATATACAAAGATTGCAGCAAATTAGATAATAGAAGTAAATTAGAAAGTTGTTTAAAATGTATTCTCTATCTGAATCGTGAAAGAAAATGTTTGGGTTTAATGGCCCTTTAATGCTCTGGAGTAGATGTTGCTCACATAACGAAAGATATTCTGAGATCTCCCTCTATATATATATAGTATATTGACATAAATGTGTGATGTTTCTGACACATGAGAACTCTATAGGTCATGTATATGATTACGAAGTTAAGAAAGAAATATCTTGTGGGCAGCTGTCAGGGTGAATTAAGAGGTCTGACTTCTATTGCTTTCTAACAACAATACTTTGGCCCAATTGTCAGGCAAGGTGGAGGAGGGGGATTCTGCAGCCCTGATCATTAGGTGTGTAAGTTGTAGGATATCGTTATCAAGCGATTTAAGAAACATCCATATGTATGAGACAAAACATATAAATCAGTGCGCCAACAATGTAATGATTTAGTCTGGAAAACTAAATCACATTCAAACCAAATGCATAAACTGGTAATGCAAGTGAACTGGATATTTAAATGTAAATATTGTATAAAAACCACAAATGGTATGATATAGGTTAGCAGAATAGTTCCAAAAAGAACACAAGCCGTGGAACAAAAGTCTTTTCCTCAGATGCACCTGACTTACCATTGACTGTAGTTCTCTGGAGCATTTGAACACAGCATTGTGGTGTAAGGACCTAACATCAGGTGTCTTCTAGCCCAAGGTAGCAACAGCCACGCACGGACATCAGATCCAGAAAGTGCAAGAGTGTGAGTTAGCTGGACGACTCATGAGAGTCCAGGAGGCGCTTGTCACACTTCTCAAGTGTCTGGAAGTTTGTAAGTACAGTTTCACTTGTGCTTAAGGTGTGTCTTTTACTACTGATTGTTTCATTCATATGTATGAGACGCTGATATGCAGCCGGTAAGCGTTAATGGAAGATGTCCGGTCACGCCACTTAGAGAGTGCCTATGTACTTGTCTGTGGTTTGTGAAAAAAAAACTTTCAACATGCAATTGCGCACTCAGTACAGCTCATATTAAAAAAAAATACTGAGCTCAGATTACAGTTACACTCATATAAACACTCTGATAAAAAATATTCATATAAACATTAAAAAAGTTCTAAATAATCCATAGAATATATATACTGTGTGTGTATATATATATTTTTTTTTTCTTACAGTATGTTTAATCATTTTTAATACTTATTATTAATCATTTTTAATACTTATTATTAATCATTTTTAATACTTATTATTAATCATTTTTAATATTTATTTTTAATATTTCAAGTACACAATTTAAGGTTAGTAATTCTTCATGTACACTAACCTGACACTGCATTAGACTGCCCACTATTTGGGGGGTTCTATCTGCCAATGCAGAGGTGGCGAAGAGGGAAGAAGCTGTGTTCATCCTGCCTCGCAAGAGTTCCATAACAGCATTTGCTGCTTAGTACATAGAGCCCAATGTCTATAATGCACTCTATACATACATAATGCACTCTATACATACATAATGCACTCTATACATACATAATGCACTCTTTACATACATAATGCACTCTATACATACATAATGCACTCTATACATACATAATGCACTCTATACATACATAATGCACTCTTTACATACATAATGCACTCTATACATACATAATGCACTCTATACATACATAATGCACTCTTTACATACATAATGCACTCTTTACATACATAATGCACTCTATACATACATAATGCACTCTATACATACATAATGCACTCTATACATACATAATGCACTCTTTACATACATAATGCACTCTTTACATACATAATTCACTCTATACATACATACTGCACTCTATACATACATAATGCACTCTATACATACATAATGCACTCTATACATACATAATGCACTCTTTACATACATAATGCACTCTTTACATACATAATGCACTCTATACATACATAATGCACTCTTTACATACATAATGCACTCTATACATACATAATGCACTCTATACATACATAATGCACTCTATACATACATAATGCACTCTATACATACTTAATGCACTCTATACATACATAATGCACTCTATACATACATAATGCACTCTTTACATACATAATGCACTCTTTACATACATAATGCACTCTATACATACATAATGCACTCTATACATACATAATGCACTCTATACATACATAATGCACTCTATACATACATAATGCACTCTTTACATACATAATGCACTCTATACATACATAATGCACTCTATACATACATAATGCACTCTATACATACATAATGCACTCTTTACATACATAATGCACTCTATACATACATAATGCACTCTATACATACATAATGCACTCTTTACATACATAATGCACTCTATACATACATAATGCACTCTATACATACATAATGCACTCTATACATACATAATGCACTCTATACATACTTAATGCACTCTATACATACTTAATGCACTCTATACATACATAATGCACTCTATACATACATAATGCACTCTTTACATACATAATGCACTCTATACATACATAATGCACTCTATACATACATAATGCACTCTATACATACTTAATGCACTCTATACATACATAATGCACTCTTTACATACATAATGCACTCTATACATACATAATGCACTCTATACATACATAATGCACTCTTTACATACATAATGCACTCTATACATACATAATGCACTCTATACATACATAATGCACTCTTTACATACATAATGCACTCTATACATACATAATGCACTCTATACATACATAATGCACTCTATACATACATAATGCACTCTATACATACATGTATTAATATAGCATTTCCATGTCTAAAAAATCAGCTTGTTATCCTTTTTTATATTTAAATTAAAAAACAAACAAACATTATTTTAACACTAGTTAATATATAATACAAAGTGAGAAAAATTTATAGTGTAGAGTCAAAAATGTGAAAAAATGTAAAAGATATGATGTATCAAGAAAATTATTTGGTAGTTAAAATAGCAACAAAACTGCGTCAATGTAAAAATATAAATACATCCCCCAATGATAAATAAATAAATCAGTGTGATAACACAATACATGAGTTGTTTAAATATTGTCCAAATAAAAAAATGGAATGCAGGTTATTATGTCAATCAGGTGATATAAAATGCTATTGGTTGCTATAGCGACAGTGCTGTTTTTAAACAAACACTGTGTGTACTACGTTTTTTTAAATCACAAGGAATATAAAGCTTTATTATTGCCGATTAGTTATCAGAAATAAAAAAGTCCAATGTCTCATACAAATGTAAAATTAGACATCCGGGTCTATTCATTCACACAAGTAATACAAAAAAAGACCTTATGCTGCTTTTGAAATCCAGTGAATGGATCTTGAGAACATAAAATCCACAACAAAAAGGAGGAATACAGCACAAAAAGCAATAATAGTTCAATTGCATTCACTTTCTAAAAGAGCTATTTAAAGTTTTACACATAAAAGCAAAAGCTGAGGTTCTGAACTTCTAACATTTGTAGCATTGGTCGGGTTGGTTACAGAGTGCATAGCTTTCAGCTACAATATCCTTCAAGACCACAGTGACATACGCCATCGCTCCTTAAAGGTTCTGGAGTGTGTAATTATCTAGAGTCATTAAGGGCTAGATTACAAGTGGATCACTATTTAAACGTGCGCCCAAAAAAGAGGCAAATATGCCCGTTTACAGATGCACGTTAAATAACCAGCCATTACAAGTGGCTGCGTAATGCTCCCACAAGCTCACAGGAGCACTTTGCTCTAGTTAATAAAAAAAAAGTTGCCCAAAATGCCCCCAAAATAAAGTGGACAGTTCCTTTTAATAAGAGAAAAATATAAGTATTAAAAAAAATGCATGAAGCAGTTATAAGGAGTTAAAGTGAGGGTATGTAGGGTGTTAGGCAAGAAATGACATTAAAAGTGCCTTTACATTGCGGTCTATGGTGACTGTGATTGTACTCTAAATATATATGTATATATACATATAAACACATAAATAAATAAATAAATAAATATGTATATTCACATATAAACACATAAATATACGCATTTTAACACATAAATATATATGTATATACACATTTTAACACATAAATATATATGTATATACAAATATAAACACATAAATATATACATATATGTATTTTTTTAATTTGCTGCCCAACGCTTCCCAATGCTGCTGTATTTAAAAGCATGAGAAGGATGATCCCATTGGAGCCTAAGGAAGCACCCTCTTGTGAGCGCAAGGATTCCAGGCAATGCGCTAAACTTGTAGTACCAGCGCACATTTGTGGAAGCCCAGTTTTGCGTAATCTAGGCCTAAGTCTTTCATTGCATGGTCCTGTGTCTAATGCTTCTCCCTCTCCAGTCGGTGTGACAAGGGACAGCAAGTAAAGAGCTAGCATTGAGGACTAATTTGAGCAGTTTTGGGGTGGTCTCAGCATAGCCCAGGTCATTATGAGTCATTTTACCCCAGGAGCAGGGATAAGGTACCATTGAGAAGGGAGAGGAAGCCAACTGCACAACACAGGGATGGCTGCTTCTAGAATTCAGAGAGCCCAGCTTCCTTGTCTGAAGAGGAATGGAGTCACAATATTGGAACTGCTGAGTCTGAGAAATATGTAGTAACCTTAGTATTTGTATGCATGGGTTTATATGTATGTTGTTGTACTACTGTCTGTGTGTTACCGTGTCACTGTTTGTGTTTGGTTGTGGGTGCATATATGTGTGTGTATGTACACGTGCTTGTGTGCATGTGCATGTGTGTGGTGTTTTTATCGAATAGTGTGAAAAGTGACTGGCACCTACAAGGGCTGATGAGCAACAATCAGTTACTCTTTATTTAAATGTGAACATCGGTACTTACTAGTAACACAAACAAAATGCCTCAGTAAAAAACCAGATTACAAGAGATAGCCATTACTTTTAAGTATTATTTATGCTATAAAAACTTTTCCAAAAAGTCTTTCACAAAGAAGATAAATTATAACAAGTAAAATGTCTTTTTGTGGACTAAAGCAACAGATTGTACTCTGCAAATGGTGCAATATCATGTCAGTAAATAATATATATAGGTATAACATTTAGCCAATGCCTCTTTATGGAAAAAGGTGTCCATGTCTGCTGGCACGAGGAATACAAAGGCAAAGGGGGGTAGTTATCAAACCGTCTACTTTACCTGCCTTCGCCGGTTCAATACGCCCACCTAAGCTCGCCTACCATCGCCGCCGCGGACCTACAAAATTTCGCCTAAGTTATCAAAAAAGCTGTCAAAAAGCTATGCACCAAGTACAGGGTGATGAGCAGCGGACTGTGAGAGTTATCACTCATCCGATCTCGCTGCTCTTCAGCTTTTTGACAGCTTTATTGCTAGCCTGTCACTAAGCACCCACACTAACTACACTGTTCTACCCCCTATACCAGCGCCCCCGGAGTCCCCCGCAACTCAATAAAGTTATTAACCCCTAAACCGCCGCTCCTAGACCCCGCCGCAACTATAATAAATGTATTAACCCCTAAACCGCTGCTCCCGGACACCGCCGCCACCTACATTATACCTAGTAACCCCTATCCTGCCCCCCCTATACAGCCGCCACCTATAATAAAGTTATTAACCCCTATCCCGCTGATCTCGGACCTCGCCGCAACTAAATAAATAGTTTAACCCCTAAACTGCCGCTCCCGACCCCGTCGCAACCTTTATTAAACTTATTAACCCCTAATCTGCCCCCCCTACATCGTTGCCACCTATATTAAACTTATTAACCCCTATCCTGCCCCCCACTACACCGCCGCCACTGTAATAAAATTATTAACCCCTAAACCTAAGTCTAACACTAACCCTAACACCCCCTAACTTAAATATTAATTAAATAAATCTAAATAATATTTCTCTTATTAACTAATTTAATCCTATTTAAAACTAAATACTTACCTGTAAAATAAACCCTAAGATAGCTACACTTTAATTAATAATTACATTGTAGCTATTTTAGGATTTATATTTATTTTACAGGTAACTTTGTATTTATTTTAGCTAGTTAGAATAGTTATTAAATAGTTATTAACTATTTAATAGCTACCTAGCTAAAAGAAATACAAAATTACCTGTAAAATAAATCCTAACCTAAGTTACAATTACTGTAAACGTAACACTACACTATCATTAAATTAATTAAATAAATTACCTACAAATAACTACAACTAAATACAATTAAATAAACTAACTAAAGTACAAAAAATAAAAATGCTAAGTTACAAAAAATAAAAAAAATAAGTTACAAACATTTAAAAAATAAGTTACAAACATTTAAAAAATATTACAACAATTTTAAGCTACTTACACCTAATCTAAGACCCCTAATAAAATAACAAAGCCCCCCAAAATAAAAAAAATGACCTACCCTATTCTAAATTAAAAAGTTCAAAGCTCTTTTACCTTACCAGCCCTTAAAAGGGCCTTTTGCGGGGCATGCCCCAAAGAATTCTGCTCTTTTGCCTATAAAAGAAAAATACAACCCCCCCAACATTAAAACCCACCATCCACATACCCCTAATCTAACCCAAACCCCCCTTAAAAAAAACTAACACTACCCCCCTGAAGATCATCCTACCTTGAGTCGTCTTCAGCCAGCCGACCATCGATGGAACTGAAGAGGAGATCCGGAGTGGCAGAAGTCATCATCCAGGCGGCGCTGAATAAGTCTTCCATCCGATAGAAGTCTTCATCCAGGCGGCGTCTTCAATCTTCATCCATCCGGAGCGGAGCCATCTTCAGACGAGCCGACGCGGAGCCATCCTCTTCTTCCGACGACTAACGACGAATGGATATTCCTTTAAGGGACGTCATCCAAGATGGCGTCCCTTCAATTCCGATTGGCTGATAGGATTCTATCAGCCAATCGGAATTAAGGAAGGAAAAATCTGATTGGCTGATTGAATCAGCTAATCAGATTGAGCTCGCATTCTATTGGCTGTTCCGATCAGCCAATAGAATGCAAGCTCAATCTGATTGGCTGATTGGATCAGCCAATTGGATTGAACTTCAGATTTTTCCTACCTTAATTCCAATTGGCAGATAGAATCCTATCAGCCAATCGGAATTGAAGGGACGTCATCTTGGATGACGTCCCTTAAAGGAATATCCATTCGTCGTTAGTCGTCGGGAAGAAGAGGATGGCTCCGCGTCGGCTCGTCTGAAGATGGCTCCGCTCCGCTCCGGTAGGATGAAGATTGAAGACGCCGCCTGAATGAAGACTTCTATCGGATGGAAGACTTATTCAGCACCGCCTGGATGATGACTTCTGCCGCTCCGGATCTCCTCTTCGGTTCCATCGATGGTTGGCTGGCTGAAGACGACTCAAGGTAGGATGATCTTCAGGGGGGTAGTGTTAGGTTTTTTTAAGGGGGGTTTGGGTTAGATTAGGGGTATGTGGGTGGTGGGTTTTAATGTTGGGGGGGTTGTATTGTTCTTTTAAAGGCAAAAGAGCAGAATTATTTGGGGCATGCCCCGCAAAAGGCCCTTTTAAGGGCTGGTAAGGTAAAAGAGCTTTTAACTTTTTAATTTAGAATAGGGTAGGGCATTTTTTTATTTTTGGGGGCTTTGTTAATTTATTAGGGGGCTTAGATTAGGTGTAAGAAGCTTAAAATTGTTGTAATATTTTTTAAATGTTTGTAACTTATTTTGTTTTATTTTTTGTAACAGCTTTTTTTATTTTTTGTACTTAGTTAGTTTATTTAATTGTATTTAATTGTAGTTATTTGTAACTAATTTATTTAATTTATTTAATGATAGTGTAGTGTTAGGTTTAATTGTAACTTAGGTTAGGATTTATTTTACAGGTAATTTTGTATTTCTTTTAGCTAGGTAGTTATTAAATAGTTAATAACTATTTAATAACTATTCTAACTAGCTAAAATAAATACAAAGTTACCTGTAAAATAAATATAAATCCTAAAATAGCTACAATATAATTATTATTTATATTGTAGCTATCTTCGGGTTTATTTTACAGGTAAGTATTTAGTTTAAATAGGAATAATTTAGTTAATGATAGTGTAGTGTTAGGTGTTATTGTAACTTAGGTTAGTTTTTATTTTACAGGTAAATTTCTCTTTATTTTAGCTAGGTAGCTATTAAATAGTTAATAACTATTTAATAGCTATTGTACCTAGTTAAAATAAATTGAAAGTTACCTGTAAAATAAAAATAAATTCTAAGAAAGCTACAATATAATTATTATTTATATTGTAGCTATATTAGGGTTTATTTTAAAGGTAAGTATTTAGTTTTAAATAGGATTTATTTATTTAATAAGAGAAATATTATTTAGATTTATTTAATTAATATTTAAGTTAGGGGGGTGTTAGGGTTAGACTTAGGTTTAGGGGTTAATAATTTTATTACAGTGGCGGCGTTGTAGGGGGGGCAGGATAGGGGTTAATAAACTTATTATAGGTGGCAACGGTGTAGTGGGCAGATTAGGGGTTAATAAGTTTAATATAGGTTGAGGCGGGGTCCGGGAGCGGCGGATTAGGGGTTAAACTATTTATTTAGTTGCAGCGAGGTCCGGGATCGGCAGGATAGGGGTTAATAACTTTATTATAGGTGGCGACGGTATAGGGGGGGGTAGGATAGGGGTTAATAGGCATCATGTAGGTGGCGGCGGGGTCTGGGAGCGGCGGTTTAGGGGTTAATACATATATTATAGTTGCGGCGGGGACAGGGAGCGGCGGTTTAGGGGTTAACATATTTATTATAGCTTGCGGTGGGCTCTGGGAGCGGCGGTTTAGGGGTTAATAAGTTTATTAGAGTGGCGGTGGGCTCCGGGAGCGGCGGTTTAGGGGGTAATAACTTTATTTAGTTGCGGCGGTGTAGGGGGGGCAGATTAGGGGTGTTTAGACTCGGGGTACATGTTAGGGTGTTAGGTGTAGACAGCTCCCATAGGAATCAATGGGATGTCTGGCAGCAGCGAACATGAACTTTCGCTATGGTCAGACTCCCATTGATTCCTATGGGATCCGCCGACTCCAGGGCGGCGGTTTGAAAACCAGGTACGCTGGGCCGGAAAAGTGCCGAGCGTACCTGCTAGTTTTTTGATAACTAGCAAAAGTAGTCAGATTGTGCCGCACTTGTGTGCGGAACATCTGGAGTGACGTAAGAATCGATCTGTGTCGGACTGAGTCCGGCGGATCGAAGCTTACGTCACAAAATTCTACTTTTGCCGGTATCTAGGGCTTGATAACTAAGGCGAATCAGCCTCGCCACAAATACGCTGCGGAATTCCAGCGTATTTGAGGTTGACGGCTTGATAACTACCCCCCAAAGGCTTGTGTATCTGTTACTAATGTAAAAGGACACAGTAAGTCAGGAGCAGGTCAGACTCTTGTAAAGAGAATCAGCAAGTCCAGTTCTACTTATGACTGTAGGGAAATATATGAAAAAAACTTAACTCAATATGATAGTCCAACAGGATGTTAGCTGGGCAGTGGTGCAAAAAGGATTTAAAAGGACATGAAACACATTTGTTTTTCTTTCATTCTTCAGATAGAACAGACAACTTTCCTATTTACTTCTATTATCAAATCTGCTTCATTTCCTTGATATCCTTTGTTGAAGGAGCATCAATTCCCTACTGCGAGTCAGCTGAACACATCTACTGAGCTAATCACAAGAGAAAAATGTGTGCTAGCTCCCACTAGTGAGGATATGTACATATTCTTTTTCAATAATAGATACTAAGAGAACAAAGTACGTATGAAAATAGAAGTGAATTTAAAACTTAAAATAACATGCTCTATCTGAATCTGGCAAGTTTATTTTTTACTTTTCTATCCCTTTAAGATTTTTTAGGTCAGCAGGGGGTTTAACCATCCTGATGTGCACAGATATCAAGTGGATTTTTTATGAATTTGCATGGTTTAAAACTTAACCTTCAGCCTTGTTCCATTTACTTTTGCAAAACTGTTTCTATGTTTCATTTAAAACTCTGTTGTGTTTCTGGTCATTAACATATGATCCAAGTGCATGCATAGAATGGCATCCAGTAAGTCATCTATAGTGCACTGGGGCTGGCGCAATACCAGGCACCGATGCAGCTTTATTTGTGTTATTATTTGTGTGCATTGCAATGTGCAGGAAGCTGAAGGAAGGTGGTTTGCAGAGCAGGTTTTGCAAGCTGTGAGACACCGACCATTGATGCAAATGTTCTCCTCTGTCTTAGATAGAAATTTAAAATATAAAGTTTTCAGGAAATCCCGACCAATTCTAATCTCCCCAATCTTTTTTTTTTTTTTTTTTTTTTACAGATGCCTAGTTAGTTCTCTGTAGCCCTTTTATTATTCCCAGCTCATAAGTAATTTCACTTCCACTGTTTCTTTTAAAACTGTTTTTCCTCTAAAAAACTGATACTGCATTATGTTTCAGAGCAAGTGCCACCTATTTTCCTTTAATAGTGCCCATTTGTCCATTAAAAACTCATTTCTGATTTTGATCTCGTACCCAAGTGGCGTCAGAAGATGTTTGAACAGCACAATAGAGAGTGTTGGAAAAATCAGGGATTCCTAGGGCTTGTTCATTTTCCATGATAAAAACAGGATTGCCATGAACTGTCAGCTCTTACAGGGGTAGGAAAAATGGGGTCTGTTGAAACAACACATGGATATTATCAGTCCTTTCTGGGTTCCGTCATTTTTAGAATAGGTCTGTAAGCACTAGCAGTACAGGAAATCGTTACATACAGTTTAGTCTCTTCTAGTCTTGCGGATTAATCACAGACACTGTGCGCCTTGCATCTAAACTATTTTTAGGCCAACTTCCTTGCAATCTTGCAGCAACGATTACAGCAACTCAAGGGCAGTTTTAGTATTTTTTAATTTATTAATCTTTACTTTTTCTATGATAATTTGATCCCTAGGAGCCATTTATCAAAGTCTGGCACACATAATACGCTGCAGCGTATCATGTCTGCCAGACATCACAGAATGTCGACAGCATACACTGTCGGCATTTAACATTGCACAAGCAGTTTTAGTTCTACGGCTTTTGCAATGCCGCCCCCTGCAGATTTGCGGCCAAATTGGCCGCTAGCAGGGCGTGTCAATCAGCCCGATCGTATAGGATCGGGTGGATTGATGTCCGCAGCCTCAGAGCAGGCTATTTCCTGCTCACACAGAAACAGGGGTATCAGGGACCATTCGGCCCTTGATAAATTGGCCCCCAAGAGTTTTCTGAAGGTATTTAAAAAAGATAAGTCTTATTTTTACCATCTGTTTACCACAGAGTGACATACATCAGATTTCATTAAATGTAGATGATATTGTGTGCAGGAGTTCATCCCACAGTGGTAAAAAATGAAATTCTGGTCCTCTTTAAGCAGAAAAGGTTTAAGGAGGGCTACAAACTGGTACATGGTCTAAAAAATAAAACTTACCAGGATAGGCTCAATGACCTAAATATGTATAGCTTAGAGGAGAGAAGGGAAAGAGGTGATATGATAGACACTTTCAAGTACATTAAAGGGTTTAGTAAAACTGAGGCTGTGGGTATTTTACATAAAATGGAAAATTCAAGAACAAGGGGTCATGATGTCAAGCTGAAGGACAGTATATTCAGGAGTAATTTTTGGAACCTTCTTTACAGAAAGAGTGATTGATTTATGGAATAAAATTCCTCAAGAGGTAGTAATGACAAACACTGTGGGGGACTTTAAAAATGCATGGGACAAGCATAAGGCTATCCTACAAACTAGATACGTTTATACTGTTAGGCAATATCGGGCAGACTTGCTGGGCCTATGGCTCTTATCCGCCGTCAATATCTATGTTTCTCTATTATTTAAATGTAAATTAAAGGGATAGTCTAAACCTTAGTCATCTTAAAGTCTTACCTTAGATTAAGTTGCAAATAGCCCCCTGCACCACTTTCTATACCATGCAGCAGGGATGGTAAAAAAGTTATTCTACAATGAATACTTTGAAATGGCTGCCAAGCTCTGCCCAGTGATGACATCATGATCTGCGCTGCATTAAAGGCTTACTATAACAATAATAAATAACTTATAATCACACAAAAAAAAATAACAACAATAAATGTGATAAAAAGGATATAAAGTGTCAAACGATGCTGGAATTTTGATTTTAACAATATCTCAAAGAAAAAAGAAACAAATTATGGTGCAATATTGTTACATTATATAAAATAGTGAACAACTATGTAAGTAGTTTTTATTAAAATTTTAAAAACATAAAATATACTTAATGAATATCAGGACATATCATCACTTCGGGCTTCTACAAGATTCGTCCATTAACCAAAATGGTATCTCAAGTCTCCAAGGAGGACGGTAACAGATTGTAGGAGCAAACAAAGTATCCATTTGGTTACCAGTCCCTGTTAGGAGCCAAGTCAGTCACTGTGATGTCACTGACTTTATGCTACCCAACGTACATTTTGCCATGCCCCGTGGTTTTTTCAAGGGTTTCATATCAGCGGTCCGGATGACTTCTTCTTTTAAGCGAACTTGAACCAATAGGAGGTCTTTCTTTTTCAGTCCCATATTTAAGGTGGAATGTTAATCCATATTCGGACATTATATCTACTATTTCATTTCAAGGAAGAATATTACATTCTGCATATTATTTTTACCTTCATTAGCATATATTGTATGATAACAATAATCTAATTTACATTATGTATTGTTCTAAAAAAATCTAAAACAATGATAAAGACATAATTTTATATCCATTAATGTTAGTAGTACAGACATTGTTTCATGTTAAAAAGTGACATAGTTCAAAACCAATATTCATTCCATTGGGTAATAGGGTAGGGTAGGGTTCGAAGATCCACTTCATTTATAATTTGGACAACTCCTTGTCCCTATCTGACACTCTCCAATGGCTTTCTATTTTTGTAATTCCCATAAAAATTAACCCATTGGGATGTGCAGACACAGGATGTTTGAGGGAGCCTTTCTTTATGTTATATGTGTTCATATATCCTTGATTTTAATAATCTAGCAGTTTTTACCTATATCAAACCAATTACAACTACATACAGTATTTAGTCACCCCCCAATTGTGCAAGTTCTCCCACTTAAGAAGATGAGAGAGGCCTGTAATTTTCATCATAGGTATACCTCAACTATGAGAGACAAAATGTGGAAACAAATCCAGACAATAACATTGTCTGATTTGGAAATAATTTATTTGCATATTATGGTGGAAAATAAGTATTTGGTCACCTACAAACAAGCAAGATTTCTGTCTCTCACAGATTTGTATCTTCTTCTTTAAGAGGCTCCTCTGTCCTCCACTAATTACCTGTATTAATGGCACCTGTTTGAACTTGTTATCAGTATAAAAGACACCTGTCCACAACCTCAAACAGTTACACTCCAAACTCCACTATGGTGAAGACCAAAGAGCTGTCGAAGGACACCAGAAACAAAATTGTAGACCTGCACCAGGCTGGGAAGACTTAATCTGCAATAGGCACGCAGCTTGGTGTGAAGAAATCAACTGTGGGAGCAATAATTAGAAAATGGAAGACATACAAGACCACTGATAATCTCCCTTGATCTGGGGCTTCACGCAAGATCTCACGCCGTGGGGTCAAAATAATCACAAGAACAGTGAGCAAACATCCCAGAACCACACTGGGGGACCTAGTGAATGACCGCAGAGAGCTGGGACCAACGTAACAAAGGCTACCATCAGTAACACACTAGGACTCAGATCCTGCAGTGCCAGACGTGTCCCCCAGCTTAAGCCAGTACATGTCCGGGCCCGTCTGAAGTATGCTAGAGAGCATTTGGATGATCCAAAAGTGGATTGGGAGAATGTCATATGGTCAGATGAAACCAAAGTAGAACTGTTTGGTAGAAACACAACTCGTCGTGTTTGGAGGAGAGAGAATGCTGAGTTGCAACCAAAGAACACCATACATACTATGAAGCATGGGGGTGGCAACATCATGCTTTGGGGCTGTTTCTCTGCAAAGGGAACAGGACGACATAAAAGAATGAATGGGGCCATGTATCGTGAGATTGTGAGTGCAAACCTCCTTCCATCAGGAGGAAACGTGGCTGAGTCTTTCAGCATGACAATGATCCCAAACACACCGCCTGGGCAATGAAGGAGTGGCTTCATAAGAAGCATTTCAAGGTCCTGGAGTGGCCTAGCTAGTCTCCAGATCTCAACCCTATAGAAAACCTTTGAAGGGAGTTGAAAGTCTGTGTTGCCCAGCGACAGCCCCAAAATATCACTGCTCTAGAGGAGATCTGCATGCAGGAATAGGCAAACATACCAGCAACACTGTGTGACAACCTTGTGAAGACTTACAGAAAACATTTGACCTCTGTCATTGCCAACAAAGGATATATAACAAAGTATTGAGATGAACTTTTGATATTGACCAAATACTTATTTTCCACCATAATATGCAAACAAATTCTTTCCAAATCAGACAATGGGGCATATGTATCAAGCTCCGTATGGAGCTGGATGCCCCGTGTTTCTGGCAAGCATGCAGGCTCGCCAGAAACAGCAGTTATGAAGCAGCGGTCACAAAGACCGCTGCTCCATAACCTGTCCGCCTGCTCTGAGCAGGCGGACACACATCGCCGAAAAGCAACCTGATCGAGTACGATTGGGTTGATTTACACCCCCTGCTGGCGGCCCATTCGCTGCGGGTCTGCAGGGCGTGGTGTTGCACCAGCAGCTCTTGTGAGCTGCTGGTGCAATGCTGAATACGGCGAGCGTATTGCTCGCCGTATCCAGCGATGTCTGTCGGACCTGATCCGCACTGTCGGATCAGGTCCGACAGACATTGATAACTAGGGGCCAATGTGATTGTCTGGATTCGTTTCCACATTTTGTCTCTCATAGTTGAGGTATACCTATGATGAAAATTACAGGCCTCTCTCATCTTCTTAAGTGGGAGAACTTGCACAATTGGTGGCTGACTAAATACTTTTTTGCCCCACTGTATCCAAAGGTAAACTAGATATTTACTGTTGCAGGTTATAAGTTGTTCAATATCATATTTTTTCTTTCTATCTTTTGAATAGAAAAAAATAGAATTTAGAGATGTTGCTACAAACTGCACAATTCTTACAACATTTAAACCCCTTCATATCCGTTAGCCAATTGCCTGAAGTTCTATCTCTTATAAAGCTATGAGTTAGATGGTCCTTAAGATTGGGTGCTCTTTTAAAAATTAGATTAGGTCTATCAGGAAGGATTGAACTAAGAGTTAATATTCCCCAATGTTTGTCTATAATCCCTTTTAAATCCTTATTCTGATTATTGTAATTGAAGATAACATTTAGATTATTATTTTCTGTCCAACTTTTTCTTTCTTTATATTTTAACACTTCACATCTTTCTAATTTTCCAATCTCATTGATTGTATTATCTAAATTTTGTTCTTTGAAGCCTTTATCCAAGAAACGTTTTTTTTAGAATTTGTGCTTGTTCAAAATAAATATCATTATCTTTACAATTTCTTCTAATTCTGTGAAATTGCCCCTTCGGTTTATTCTTTATCCATCTCCTGTGATGGCAACTATCTAAACCAATATAATTATTTACGTCAGTTTTTTACAGAAATTTTTTAATTGTCATTTTCTATATCAATTTCAAGATTTAAAAAGTTAACCCTAGATTGACTATGTTTCCATGTGAATTCTATGTTCCAATCATTACTTTTAAAATAATATAGGAATGAAATGAGATCACTTTCCTTTCCTTCCCATATAAAAAAACACATCATTGATGTAGCGATGGTAAGATACAATGCTTTGCCCCCAGCTATGCCCAGCATAAATCCATGTTTCCTCCCATGCTGCCATGAATAGGTTTGCATAGCTGGTGGCAAAGCGCGTAATATGATTTGGTTAGTTTGACTATTGGTTGAAGAAGAATATCTATGTAATTTGAATAAGCCACTTGTTAGGGAGTTAACCCCTGATACTATAGGCTTTCCTGGGGGGTTTATTTTTTTCTGTGCAGTTTGGGTAAGATATAAAAATTTGCAATTTTTGGGAATTTTATATTAATTGAGTTAACTTTTTTATGTAACGTAACAATATTGCACCATAGTTTTTTTCTTTTCATTGAGATATAGGGGCCTATTTAAGAAGGTGCGAGTGGACATTATCCGATATTGGGGATCATGTCTGCTGCACATCGATAAATGCCAAAAGCATACGCTCTCGGCATTTATCATTGGCCCTGCAGATTCACGGCCGCTAGCAGGGGGTGCCAATCAATCCGTTCGTATTGGATCGGGTTGATTTCCGTCGATGTCTGTCCGCCGCCTCAGAGCAGACGGGCAGGTTATGGAGCAGCGGATGGATGAAGATGGAAGAGGACGGCCCGGATGAAGACTTCTTGCCGGCTGGATGGATCCTTCAAGCGGGACTTCAATAACTGTAAGTGGATCGTAGGGGGTTAGTGTTAGGTTTATTTAAGGGTTTTTTGGGTGGTTTTTAGTTTTAGATTAGGGTCTGGGCATGTAAAAGAGCTAAATGTCCTTTTAAGGGCAATGCCCATACAAATGCCCTTAAAAGGGCAAATGGGGAGCTTAGGTTATTTTAGATAATTTTTTTATTGGGGGGGGGTTGGGTGGTGGGTTTTACTGTTGGGGGTGTTTGTATTTTTTACAGGTAAAAGAGCTGATTTATTTGGGGCAATGCCCCACAAAAGGCCCTTTTAAGGGCCATTGGTAGTTTATTGTAATATATATAAAAAATCAGTGCGCCAAATACCTGTATAAAAATTGGAAAAAAACATATAGTGCATCAAAATTAAAAACACCTATGCAAATAAATACATGAGTGACAACTGCAAAATAAAAACAGTGTGGTTAATATCCCAATCAAACCAATACTGTAGATGGTGGGAATATTGTATTGGACAGTTCATCTAGTCCATAATCCAAATCCTGAAATCTGGAGCGGATGGCAGGCTGCTTCTTCGAATTTCTTGTTGGTGTCCCAAGATGTTAAACTCTGCAGAAGTGAAAGATAAAAAAAGAAGGCGCCACCATAGTGCACAATCAGATGATTATAACACGCCAATATAACAAGTAAGACCGTACTTACAAGCTGTATGACACTTGAGAAGTGTCACAAACGCCTTCTGGACTGTTAGGAGTCGTCCAGCTAACTCACACTGATGGATTTCAGAATTCCTCTGGGGTGTGAGGGCGGCGATAGCAAAAAGCAAACAGCATCCAGCAACAGAAGTTTCACAGAGCCGGTTCGTCTTGTACTATCCACTGTTATAGTAGATACATTTGTGGATACAATGTAACAGATGGATCAATATGATGAGTAAATGAATGAATAAAAGATACTTTGTGGCAAAAGTCTTGTAAAAGTAAACAGACTTTATTTGGAGTACATAAGCACAACGTTTCTCGGTCTCTCCTGACCGTTTCCTCAGGTGCAATATACATAATAGTTAAAACCACGAACTTTTATTGCCGAATTTTCGGCGTCTTCTAAAAGGAACAGCGCATGCGTGAAGGTGTGACCACTGATAGAGCTACCATTGGTCACTGATATCCAATGGTAAGAGAAATAATATTCAAGCCTCTGTGTGGAATAAACAGCGTGAGTAAAAAACTGCTATTGATGGCAGACATACACATCAGGCCATGCAAGGCTCAACTATCCGAGCATATCAAAAGATTGTGTATATTGAAATATGTATAAAATATATCAAAAAATATATTGAATAAGTAAATATGTATATATATATATACACAGAGTAAAAATAAATGAATAAAAATATTTCCATACGGTGGCTCTTAGTGGTGACACCCATAGCGCAACTCAAAATCTACAGCTTAACAGGTTGAACCAGAGTATCTCTCAGTCAAGATCCAAGTGATATAATAAAGCACTATTACTTAATATACAATATAAAACTGTAGATGGGAACCTCATATATAAAGCCTGTAAAGTGCAATACATTTAAAAACATATGTTTATGTTTCTAAAACATAGACAGAGTTCAAAATTAAATAAAAACACAAATATGTCATAACCAGTTATTGGACTAAATAAATATATGCAAATATAACCTACTCTAAAAACATATATAGAAATGTATAAATACACATATGCATATACACGTGTATGTAGATGTGAAAAAAGTTATAAATATAACTATACATGCATATATGCACACATACACGTCACATACCCACTGAGTACAGATAAATCAACAATACAAATGGCATCACAAATGAAATACAATATGCCTGTCATATAACAGTCATAATACATCTGTATTGTTAACACTTGGTGTAATCCACGTCCCAAAAGGCAATAGTGATAGCTTTAACCATACAGAGCCCTATCAATATAATCAACATAGTATAAACTAAAAAATGTTATAAGATATAATAAAAAAATAAATAATGTTAAAATTGAGTTAGTTAAAAGCTGCCATATCAATATTAGCATTAAGTCCACCGGGGGACAAGCTTTTGAGTTTCCATATCCAAAAAGTCTCCCTTTGTCTCAAATGTAGAAACCTATTTCTGCCCCACTTGGGTAGGATCTGTTCTAGTGGAAATATGGAAAAGCAATCAGATGGTGTGGAATGGCAAAGACTAGCATGTTTGGGGATACTGTGGTTTTTTGTATTGTTTTCTATATTTCTTTTGTGTTCCCCCCACCTCTTTTTTAGGGGCCTGGAGGTCCTCCCCACATATTGGACCCCACATACACACTCCAAGAGATAAACGACAAAGGGAGAGTCACACGTGAAATGTGAATTAATATTGAATTTTTCTTTTGTGGTAAATGAAATAAATTCAATTCTATTTGGATTTGTAAAAGCACATAGTCCACAATGCGCCCGATTACATTTAAAAAAAACCTGGTTTGCCTAGTACTGTAGAGTCCCTATTTCTAAGGCTACATCCCTTAGCTTTGTTTTTCGGCTGATGTACTTTCATAACTACTTTGCTGGGTGCCAGCTTGTTTTTTAAAGTGGGAGCTCTTCTGAAAGTACATATTGGTTGCTTGCTCAGTGTGCTGGTAAGAAGTGGATCGTTCTCCAGGATGTACCAATATTTTTCTAAAATGCCTTTAATCTTGTTATGGTTATTATTGAATTGAGTTACAAATCTAACTCCAGTGTTACTTAGCTTAGTAGGAGTTTTTGGCCTATCTTTTTTGTTGGTCTCATTATTTGCCCCTGTATATTTAATAAAAAAATCCTCTCTACATTTTTTTCTGGCCTCAAGAAAGCTGGTCTCGATTAAACTACTAGGGAAATTTTTCTCCAAGAACCTTTCCTTTAAAAGGTTGGCCTGTATATCAAAAGTTTTCAAATCAGTGCAGTTTCTGCGCAACCTACAGAACTGGTTGTATGGTATATTCTTTTTCCAGGGTAAGTGGTGGTTGCTTTTAAAGTTAAGATAGCTGTTAGCATCCACTGATTTGAAAAAAGTTTTGGTGGAGATATTACCTAGGTTGTCCCATTCAAGTATTAAATCCAAAAAGTCTATACTTATTTCATCCATTTTGGATGAAAACTGCAGACCCATATCATTATTATTTAATTTATCAACAAAATTTTGGGCCTCTGTATGGGTACCTTCCCAGACAAACAAGAGGTCATCAATGAAACGGCCATAGAAGACCAGATTCGCCACCGAGTTGGAGGAATAGATGTATCTGTCCTCAAACATGCCCATAAATAAATTGGCAAAGCTCGGGGCGAATCTGGTCCCCATGGCCGTTCCCTTGATCTGCAAAAAGAATTTTTCTTGATAAACAAAATAATTGTTCTTCAGAACAAATAAGATACATTCCAAAAGGAATTCCCTTTGCTTGTCTGGCATATAGATGTCTTGTTTCAAATAATATTCAATGGCATTTATGCCTAGATCATGGGCTATATTTGAATACAAAGCCGAGACATCACAAGTAAGCCATAAGAGTTTCCTATTTTCCTTCTTGATTTTAGATATCTTATAGATAAGATCCGGAGTATCTTGAATATATGAAGTTAAGGTGACTACTGATTTTTTTAGGAATTGATCCACATATTCAAGGCTCAACTATCCGAGCATATCAAAAGATTGTGTATATTGAAATATGTATAAAATATATCAAAAAATATATTGAATAAGTAAATATGTATATATATATATATACACAGAGTAAAAATAAATGAATAAAAATATTTCCATACGGTGGCTCTTAGTGGTGACACCCATAGCGCAACTCAAAATCTACAGCTAAACAGGTTGAACCAGAGTATGTTTACTTTTACAAGACTTTTGCCACGAAGTATCTTTTATTCATTGATTTACTCATCATATTGATCCATCTGTTACATTGTATCCACAAATGTATCTACTATAACAGTGGATAGTACAAGACGAACCGGCTCTGTGAAACTTCTGTTGCTGGATGCTGTTTGCTTTTTGCTATCGCCGCCCTCACACCCCAGAGGAATTCTGAAATCCATCAGTGTGAGTTAGCTGGACGACTCCTAACAGTCCAGAAGGCGTTTGTGACACTACTGGGTAGTTTATTGTAGGCTAGGGTTTTTTTATTTTGGGGGGGCTTTTTTATTTTGATAGGGCTAATAGATTAGGTGTAATTCTTTTTTATTTTTCATAATGTGGTTTTTATTTTTCGTAATTTAGTGGGGTTTTTTTTTGTAACTTACGGCTAGATTTAGAGTTCTGCGGCCAAAGGGGTGCGTTAGCTACGCATGCTTTTTTTTCCCCGCACCTTTTAAATACTGCTGGTATTTAGAGTTCACAGAATGGCTGCGTTAGGCTCCAAAAAAGGGAGCGTAGAGCATATTTACCGCCACTGCAACTCTAAATACCAGCGTTGCTTACGGACGCGGCCAGCTTCAAAAACTTGCTCGTGCACAATTTCCCCATAGAAAACAATGGGGCAGTTTGAGCTGAAAAAAAACCTAACACCTGCAAAAAAGCAGCGTTCAGCTCCTAACGCAGTCCCATTGTTTCCTATGGGGAAACACTTCCTAAGTCTGCACCTAACACCCTAACATGTACCCCGAGTCTAAACACCCCTAACCTTACACTTATTAACCCCTAATCTGCTGCCCCGCTATCGCTGACCCCTGCATTTTATTATTAACCCCTAATCTGCCGCTCCGTACACCGCCGCAACCTACATTATACCTATGTGACCCTAATCTGCTGCCCCTAACACCGCCGACCCCTATATTATATTTATTAACCCCTAATCTGCCGCCCCCGCTATCGCTGACCCCTGCATATTATTATTAGCCCCTAATCTGCCGCTCCGTACACCGCCGCAACCTACATTATACCTATGTACCCCTAATCTGCTGCCCCTAACACCGCCGACCCCTATATTATATTTATTAACCCCTAATCTGCCGCCCCCGCTATCGCTGACCCCTGCATATTATTATTAACCCCTAATCTGCTGCTCCGTAGACCGCCGCAACCTACGTTATCCCTATGTACCCCTAATCTGCTGCCCCTAACACCGCCGACCCCTATATTATATTTATTAACCCCTAATCTGCCGCCCCCAACGTCGCCTCCACCTACCTACAATAATTAACCCCTTATCTGCCGACCGGATCTCACCGCTACTCTAATAAATGTATTAACCCCTAAAGCTAATTCTAACCCTAACACTAACACCCCCCTAAGTTAAATATAATTTAAATCTAACGAAATAAATTATTTCTTATTAAATACATTAATCCTATTTAAAGCTAAATACTTACCTGTAAAATAAACCCTAATATAGCTACAATATAAATTATAATTATATTGTAGCTATTTTAGGATTAATATTTATTTAACAAGTATTTTGTATTTATTTAACCCAGGTACAATAGCTAATAAATAGTTAATAACTATTTAATAGTTACCTAGTTAAAATACTTACAAAATTACCTGTAAAATAAATCCTAACCTAAGTTACAATTAAACCTAACACTACACTAGCAATAAATTAATTAAATAAAATACCTACAATTATTTACAATTAAACCTAACACTACACTATCAATAAATTAATTAAATAAAATACCTACAATTAAATACAATTAAATAAACTAACTAAAGTACAAAAAATAAAAAAGAACTAAGTTACAAAAAATAAAAAAATATTTACAAACATTAGAAAAATATTACAACAATTTTAAACTAATTACACCTACTCTAAGCCCCCTAATAAAATAACAAAGCCCCCCAAAATAAAAAAATGCCCTACCCTATTCTAAAATTAAAATAGAAAAGCTCTTTTACCTTACCAGCCCTTAAAAGGGCCATTTGTGGGGCATGCCCCAAAGAATTCAGCTCTTTTGCCTGTAAAAAAACATACAATACCCCCCCCAACATTACAACCCACCACCCACATACCCCTAATCTAACCCAAACCCCCCTTAAATAAACCTAACACTAAGCCCCTGAAGATCTCCCTACATTGTCTTCACCACGCCGGGTTCACCGATCCGTCCACCGAAGTCTTGATCCAAGCCTCCGAAGTCTTGATCCAAGCCAAAGCGGGGGCTGAAGAGTGAAGTCCATCCTCCGGCTGAAGTCTAGATCCAAGCGGGCAGAAGAGGACATCCGGACCGGCAAACATCTTCATCCAAGCCGCATCTTCTCTGTTCTTCCATCCGATGACAACCGGCTGATCTTCAAGACCTCCAGTGCGGATCCATCCATCTTCACCGACGACTTCCCGACGAATGACGGTTCCTTTAAGGGACGTCATCCAAGATGGCGTCCATCGAATTCCGATTGGCTGATAGGATTCTATCAGCCAATCGGAATTAACGTAGGAAAATTCTGATTGGCTGATGGAATCAGCCAATCAGATTCAAGTTCAATCCGATTGGCTGATCCAATCAGCCAATCAGATTGAGATCGCATTCTATTGGCTGTTCCGATCAGCCAATAGAATGCAAGCTCAATCTGATTGGCTGATTGGATCAGCCAATCGGATTGAACTTGAATCTGATTGGCTGATTCCATCAGCCAATCAGAATTTTCCTACGTTAATTCCGATTGGCTGATAGAATCCTATCAGCCAATCGGAATTCGAGGGACGCCATCTTGGATGACGTCCCTTAAAGGAACCGTCATTTGTCGGGAAGTCGTCGGTGAAGATGGATGGATCCGCGTTGGAGGTCTTGAAGATCAGCCGGTCGTCATCGGATGGAAGAACAGAGAAGATGCGGCTTGGATGAAGATGTTTGCCGGTCCGGATGTCCTCTTCTGCCCGCTTGGATCAAGACTTCAGCCGGAGGATGGATGTCTTCAGCCCCCCGCTTGGGCTTGGATCAAGACATCGGAGCCAGGACGGATCGGTGTGATACCCGGTGTGGTGAAGACAAGGTAGGAAGATCTTCAGGGGCTTAGTGTTAGGTTTATTTAAGGGGGGTTTGGGTTAGATTAGGGGTATGTGGGTGGTGGGTTGTAATGTTGGGGGGGTATTGTATGTTTTTTTTACAGGCAAAAGAGCTGAATTCTTTGGGGCATGCCCCGCAAATGGCCCTTTTAAGGGCTGGTAAGGTAAAAGAGCTTTTCTATTTTAATTTTAGAATAGGGTAGGGCATTTTTTTATTTTGGGGGGCTTTGCTATTTTATTAGGTGGCTTAGAGTAGGTGTAATTAGTTTAAAATTGTTGTAATATTTTTCTAATATTTGTAAATATTTTTTTATTTTTGTAACTTAGTTCTTTTTTATTTTTTGTACTTTAGTTAGTTTATTTAATTGTATTTATTTGTAGATATTGTATTTAATTCATTTATTGATAGTGTAGTGTTAGGTTTAATTGTAGATAATTGTAGGTAGTTTATTTAATTTATTTATTGATAGTGTAGTGTTAGGTTTAATTGTAACTTAGGTTAGGATTTATTTTACAGGTAATTTTGTAATTATTTTAACTAGGTTACTATTAAATAGTTATTAACTATTTAATAGCTATTGTACCTGGTTAAAATAAATACAAAGTTGCCTGTAAAATAAATATTAATTCTAAAATAGCTACAATATAATTATAATTTATATTGTAGCTATATTAGGATTTATTTTACAGGTAAGTATTTAGCTTTAAATAGGAATAATTTATTTAATAAGAGTTCATTTATTTTGTTAGATTTAAATTATATTTAACTTAGGGGGGTGTTAGGGTTAGGGTTAGACTTAGCTTTAGGGGTTAATACATTTATTATAGTAGTGACGAGATCCGGTCGGCAGATTAGGGGTTAATACTTGAAGTTAGGTGTCGGCGATGTTAGGGAGAGCAGATTAGGGGTTAATACTATTTATTATAGGGTTATTGAGGCGGGAGTGAGGCGGATTAGGGGTTAATAACTTTATTATAGTAGCGGCGCGGTCCGGTCGGCAGATTAGGGGTTAATAAGTGTAGGCAGGTGGAGGCGACGTTGAGGGGGGCAGATTAGGGGTTAATAAATATAATATAGGGGTCGGCGGTGTTAGGGGCAGCAGATGAGGGGTACATAGGGATAACGTAGCTTGCGGCGGCATGCGGACGGCAGATTAGGGGTTAAAAATTTAATTAGAGTGGCGGCGATGTGGGGGGACCTCGGTTTAGGGGTACATAGGTAGTTTATGGGTGTTAGTGTACTTTAGAGCACAGTAGTTAAGAGCTTTATAAACCGGCGTTAGCCCAGAAAGCTCTTAACTACTGACTTTTTTTTGCGGCTGGAGTTTTGTTGTTAGATTTCTAACGCTCACTTCAGCCAAGACTCTAAATACCGGCGTTAGAAAGATCCCATTGAAAAGATAGGATACGCAAATGGCGTAGGGGGATCTGCGGTATGGAAAAGTCGCGGCTGCAAAGTGAGCGTTAGACCCTTTCCTGACTGACTCCAAATACCAGCGGTAGCCCAAAACCAGCGTTAGGAGCCTCTAACGCTGGTTTTGACGGCTACCGCCAAACTCTAAATCTAGGCCTTAGTGTTTTTTTCTGTAATTTAGTAATTTGTAATAAGGTTTAATAGTATCTTTAAATAATTTGAGGAGGGTTAGGGTTTTTTAATAATTTTTTAGTAATTTAGTTAATTTAATTGGTAGTTTAATTTAATTGTAGTATAATAGTTAGGGTACGTTAATTAATATTTTAAAATAGTTTATTTTAATTCTACAGGTAAGTTTACATTTATTTGAAGATAATGATGTTGTAATTTTAATTTAAAGTTAGTGGCTTGTTAGGTTTAGGGGTTAATAGCTTAATTTAGTTTATGGAGATGTGGGGGGCTGACGGTTTAGGGGTTAATAGGTTAAGTTAGTGGTAGTGATGTTGGAGGTCAGAGGTTTAGGGGTTTATAATTTTATTTAGGTTGCGGCAGGGTCGGGGATCGGCGGGATAGGGGTTAATAATTTTATTTATGTTGCGTCAGGGTCGGGGAGCGGTGGGATAGGGGTTAATAGCTTTATTTATGTTGTAGCGGGGGCAGGGGGCGGGATAGGGGTTAATAAGTTTATTTATGCTGCGGCGGTGTTGGGGAGCAGCGGGATAGGGGTTAATAACTTTATTTATGTTGTGTCGCAGTCAGGGAGCAGTGGAATAGGGGTTAATAAGTTTATTTATGTTGCGGCGGTGTCGGGGAGCGGCAGGATAGGGTTAAAAAGTTTATTTATGTTGCGGCGGGGTCGGGGAGCGGCGGAATAGGGGTTAAATATTTTAGTATAGTGGCGGCTTTTAGTGATAGGGTATAAATAAAGTTGTTAAAAAGCCGAATTGACGCGAGATTGATGACTGTTAGTTAACAAAAGTCGGCTTTTTTCATAAATAAGTAGAGCGTATTGAGGTACGCGGTCGCGATGTTAGGCAAGCGTATTGGTGCCGACGAATGCAACAAAGTTGAGGCTTTGATAAATATCCTCCATAGAGTAGGGCTTATAGAGTTAATGATTCTTGTTAGCTAGTTTTTTTCACAATAAGTTGTGCTTATTTTCCTCACTTAAAGACACATACCTCTTTAAATTTAAACAGGATTTATATCTAAGTGCCCTTCTACTTGTTGCCTCTAATTTCGGTAGTGCATAGAAGGGGATAGAAAAGGCCTGGAGCGATTTCTTGCTAATAGCTCCCTGGCGGGAGTCTGTGTACGCACTGTCTTTTGGCGAAGGCTTCACATTTTCCCGCCATAACTTTGCCCTCCTCCTCACAACAAGCAGTATTTCTGGCTTATCTGAGTTTACAAATCACTGCTTTGTAGAGAGGAAGTATCCTAGTTTGTTTAACATTGCGCATCGAGTATGAACAACTGGGAAGCGCTATGATGTTTGGAGGTAAATTCTATGCCTCTGCTTATGAATCTGTGCCCTCTATATACTGTGAGCAGCATTTTTTATTAAAAAGTTAAATGGCTGGTAGCGCTTTAGAGTCCCATATATTCATTTATTTATTCTTTGAAGGGCAGTTGTAAATTATTTAAAGGAGCCCGTACTTATAAATTAAGTATATGCCCTAACGCTGCCATTTTAATCTGTGAGGGTAATGCCACAGATCAATGGTTAATTTATTTGTTCCTTTGAAGGTCAGTTATAAATTATTTAAAGGAGCACCTGCTTATAAATTAAGTTTATGCCCTAACGCTGCCATTTTAATCTGTGAGTGTTATATCACAACTCAGTGGTATTAAAATTAGTTCACAGTCATTATCTATTTGCATATACATAATTTGGGCAAACTGGATTATTTATAGACAATTATTACATTTGTTATCAGATATTATTATGTATACAGTACATCATACAAGTATATATTGTCATATTCATATAATATCAGTTCATTGACGATTATTTTCTATACATTTATATAAACCTTTCATATATCTTTCTTTGCATGATTAATTCCAAATGCAGCCGTGCAGGACTTTTCCAGTTCTTACCATAACAGTGGAGATCCTTTATAATAAATGTATATTGGGATCTATTTTATACCTATTATATGTGTAGTTTATGTCTATATACATAGGTATTATTATGTAAATAATTAATATTGACCATTAATAGTTTTATCAGCAATGTACATAGCGTATTCACTTGTAAAAGTATGTGCAGTATCTGCTTATTCTGAATTTATCTTTACCAATATCTGCGTTGTACCTATTTACCTATATATAGTGCTTGTCTAGTCAGTCAGGCCAACTTACATACAAAGGCCCAGATTGCGAGTTTTGCGTTAGAGGCAATGCGGTGCTAACAAGCAGTTTTCTCTCACCGCTCACTTACCTACAGCGCTGGTATTACAAGTTTTTACAAACCCGTCATTATAAGACAAGAAGTGAGCGTTGAGCACAATTTTGCTCATTACCGCACTCCAATACCAGCGCTGCTTAAGTCAGCGGTGAGCTGGTGTAACGTGCTCGTGCACGATTTCCCCATAGGAATCAACGGGGAGAGCCGGCTGAAAAAAAGCACCTGCAAAAAAACACCTGCAAAAAAGCAGCGTAAAGCTCAGTAACGCAGCCCCATTGATTCCTATAGGGAAATAAAATTTATGTTTACACCTAACACCCTAACATGAACCCCGAGTCTAAAAATCCCTAATCTTACACTTATTAACCCCTAATCTGCCACCCCCGACATCGCCAACACCTAAATTATAATTATTAACCCCTAATCTGCCGCTCTGGACACCGCCGCCACCTACATTATACTTATGAACCCCTAATCGGCTGCCCCCAACATCGCCCAACCCTACATTATATTTATTAACAAAGAGATGGGGTGTGTTAGGAGCGCCTAAATGAAAGGCTAGGTCTAAATATAGGGTATAGACTAATAGTGTCAGTTGGTACACTATAGGGTATAGACTAATAGTGTCAGTTGGTACACTATAGGGTATAGACTAAAAGTGTCAGTATGTACACTATAAGGATCCTACAATGGTATAATAATGGGATCTTTAAATAATACAGTTTAACAGGTTTAATATCACATATAATAACAGCAGAAAATCACAGGATAAAAAAGCATAAAAGTATATGGATCCATGATACTTAATAAAAACAATAACAATAAAAACAATCCAACAATGGCATTAATATTGATGCAAGGACAATGATACTTAATAGAAACGATTGCAATAAAAACAATTGCAATAAAAATAATCCAAAACTGGCATTAATATTGATGCAAAGACAAATAGAAATAGAAAAGTAAAAACAGTAAAGTAATATAAATGAAATACAATAAATGACTATGTGCGATATCTAGTAAAAATTAATGAGATGTACAGTGGAAATTATGTATCAAACATGTATAAAAACATATGGAAAAAATAGATTGAAAGTCCTGTGAAAAGTGAATCCGGTGAAAAAAGTATATGGAAATGTCAATAAAAAATATAAGAAATGAAAAATATATATGTGTCAAAAATCCAAAAAACAGTGGAAACAATCTATATGAGTAGATTAGAATATCCTCGTGATCCAAATGTCAATCTAAAAGCACGTATGTAAATCCAATATTGTGATAATAATAAAAAGTGTTCCAACAGTAAAAGATCCAATAAAAACAAAGCAAAAATGTCGTATATCAGAAAGAGTGATCACTAGTTGATAAAAAATATGTAAACAAACTTCATAAAAAATAAGCTTCATAAAAATATGAGAAACTAAAAGACCAAAAAACAAATCCTGTGAAAAAATATAGAAAATCCAATCCCTGTGAAAAAAGAAAAAAATACAACATAGAGTAGCAATGCTTAAAATATGCTTGCAATTATAGGAATAAAACTCACCATATATGCCAACGCGTTTCGGCCCACCAATAGGGCCTTTTTCAAGACTGATATATGGTTGGTGAGAAAGCTTGTTATATACCTGTTTGGATTAAAAAATTGCGCCAAAAATTGCCCCAACTGCGCCAAAAAGTGACCTTATGACCCGGAAGTAGAATTCAACCGGAAGTGGGGAATCTTAGTTGTTAATGAGATTGGGTATATCCCTTTGCGATATTAAAATAACTAGTTTGGCCCATCTTGTCATATTATAGTAGTGGTCAACTTGTAGTGCCATCATATACAGGGAGTGCAGAATTATTAGGCAAATGAGTATTTTGACCACATCATCCTCTTTATGCATGTTGTCTTACTCCAAGCTGTATAGGCTCGAAAGCCTACTACCAATTAAGCATATTAGGTGATGTACATCTCTGTAATGAGAAGGGGTGTGGTCTAATGACATCAACACCCTATATCAGGTGTGCATAATTATTAGGCAACTTCCTTTCCTTTGGCAAAATGGGTCAAAAGAAGGACTTGACAGGCTCAGAAAAGTAAAAAATAGTGAGATATCTTGCAGAGGGATGCAGCACTCTTAAAATTGCAAAGCTTCTGAAGCGTGATCATCGAACAATCAAGCGTTTCATTCAAAATAGTCAACAGGGTTGCAAGAAGCGTGTGGAAAAACCAAGGCGCAAAATAACTGCCCATGAACTGAGAAAAGTCAAGCGTGCAGCTGCCAAGATGCCACTTGCCACCAGTTTGGCCATATTTCAGAGCTGCAACATCACTGGAGTGCCCAAAAGCACAAGGTGTGCAATACTCAGAGACATGGCCAAGGTAAGAAAGGCTGAAAGACGACCACCATTGAACAAGACACACAAGCTGAAACGTCAAGACTGGGCCAAGAAATATCTCAAGACTGATTTTTCTAAGGTTTTATGGACTGATGAAATGAGAGTGAGTCTTGATGGGCCAGATGGATGGGCCCGTGGCTGGATTGGTAAAGGGCAGAGAGCTCCAGTCCGACTCAGACGCCAGCAAGGTGGAGGTGGAGTACTGGTTTGGGCTGGTATCATCAAAGATGAGCTTGTGGGGCCTTTTCGGGTTGAGGGTGGAGTCAAGCTCAACTCCCAGTCCTACTGCCAGTTTCTGGAAGACACCTTCTTCAAGCAGTGGTACAGGAAGAAGTCTGCATCCTTCAAGAAAAACATGATTTTCATGCAGGACAATGCTCCATCACACGCGTCCAAGTACTCCACAGCGTGGCTGGCAAGAAAGGGTATAAAAGAAGAAAATCTAATGACATGGCCTCCTTGTTCACCTGATCTGAACCCCATTGAGAACCTGTGGTCCATCATCAAATGTGAGATTTACAAGGAGGGAAAACAGTACACCTCTCTGAACAGTGTCTGGTAGGCTGTGGTTGCTGCTGCACGCAATGTTGATGGTGAACAGATCAAAACACTGACAGAATCCATGGATGGCAGGCTTTTGAGTGTCCTTGCAAAGAAAGGTGGCTATATTGGTCACTGATTTGTTTTTGTTTTGTTTTTGAATGTCAGAAATGTATATTTGTGAATGTTGAGATGTTATATTGGTTTCACTGGTAAAAATAAATAATTGAAATGGGTATATATTTGTTTTTTGTTAAGTTGCCTAATAATTATGCACAGTAATAGTCACCTGCACACACAGATATCCCCCTAAAATAGCTATAACTAAAAACAAACTAAAAACTACTTCCAAAACTATTCAGCTTTGATATTAATGAGTTTTTTGGGTTCATTGAGAACATGGTTGTTGTTCAATAATAAAATTAATCCTCAAAAATACAACTTGCCTAATAATTCTGCACTCCCTGTATAGGTATTTCTGTAAGGCTGAATGTATATCTTAATGCCTGTAACATTGCTAGTTACCTTATTGTGCTAAAAAACCGGATATCCGGTTCCGCCGCTAAACCGGAAGTTGATGGAAACCGGATGTTGATGAAACCGGAAGTTGACGAAAAACCGGAAGTCGGTATATTTTGTCAAAACCGGAACAGACCTATGAGGGGGTAAACATGTGTCTGGTGTATTAATCAGTGCACTTCTCTTATATTGGGAACAAAACGGAGAAGGTATATTGTGGCTCTTGTTACTATCGATTAATTAGTATATATCATTGGATATTAGTAATTATGGTACTGAATAAAAACGTTTTATAATTGATATTTAATCCCTTTTTATAAAATTTGTAATCTTCCACCTGGTATTAAAGATCAATCTCTTCCCGTGAACCTATGATGTAGTATCTGCATCTTGTAAATAGTCCTATTAGAAAATAATAGGACCTAGATATCCATTATATATAAGGGTTCTGTAAGTATGAATCTCATATATAATAAGAAGTGTGGATGGGTCATTCTAATTATAATCTGTATGTTAATGTATAACTATTATCTGTTCATACGGTATTCACGATAAAGATTTTAGTAAATCCAGACTGCTAGACAATAATAAAGAAATCAGTGTAATATAATTAATATAATAATAAAGAGATCAATATAATATAATTATGAGAACATTAGCTCCAAAAAATGACAAGAATAGGGGGATTGTGCCTCCTGACCATTCATCAAATGGGAATAATTATTCTAAAGGGAGGACTATATATACTATAGTATTATATACTGGTAAAGTTATTAAGACCTGGACTTCTGGTAAGTTTATGAGGATAGGGGGAGTAACCTCTTCATATAAATGTCCGTGCCTATTACAAAGTGTGACAGGTGTTGAGTATATAAAGTCATTTATTTCAGATGTAATAGATGGGATAAGTCCTCCTTATTATTGAGGCCCTTTGGGTAAAGACAGTCAAGTTCGTAGATCCATCTTGATTCGGCTACAAGAAGTCTCCTTTCATAATCACCACCTCTCCAATTTGGTTTTACTTGTTGGATTCCATAATAGTTGAAATCTTTGAGACTGCATTTATGGTGAGTGGTGAAATGTTTATACATGGCAGTTTCAGTGTTGCCGTGTTCGACTTGTAAGATGTGTTCTCGAATCCTGTCTTTTAGTAATCTTGAGGTTTGGCCCACATATTGCAGTCCACAGCTGCATTGGATTACGTATATTACACCTTTGCTGGTACATTTTATTAGGTCTTTAATTAGATGTTCCTTCTTAGAGTGATTAGATTTGAATTTCTTAATCTTAAAACCTCTTTTACACGCTTTGCAATTTATGCAAGGGAAAAAACCTTTGATTATTTTGCCAAAGACATCTTGTGTTCCTGTTGTTCTTGAGCGTGGAACACTAGGTGATAGCATGTTCCTTAAGTTGTCTGATTTCCTATAGATGAATTTTGGTTTGTCTGCCAGTATTTCCCCTATGGTGTCGTCATTCTTCAATAGCGGCCAATTCTTCTCAATTATTCTTTCTATTAGATGTCGGTTCTCACAGTATTGCGTGATGAATGCTACATCAATAGTATTCTTGTCATTCGATGTCTTATTTCTCTTGTCTTTATATTGGAGCAGTTCCTTACGATCCCGTTTTCGGACTTCTTCAATCTCTTTATCGATCATTTCTTCCTCATAACCTCTTTCTATGAAGCGTGCTTTGAGAGTCTCAGCTTGTGTCTCCCATAGTTCAGGGTCTGAGCAATTCTTTTTTAGTCTGAGTAGCTGCCCCTTGGGGATGTTCCTTTTCCACCTGGAATGGTGGCAGCTGTTGATGTGTATATAATGACTACAGTCCACAGGTTTAAAATATGTTGATGTTTTAATTTTGTTGTTTTCGACTGTGATCCTAAGGTCTAGAAATGTGATCTCTGAGTTACTAATTTCATAGGTGAATTTGAGATTATGAATATTATTGTTCATAACCACAATGGTATGTTCCAGGTCTTCTCTTGTGCCCTTCCATACCATCAAAATATCATCTATATATCGATGATATGAAACCAGGTCCGCGCCTGCTGGGCAGGAGTCCCAGAAAATGGTTTCCCATTTGCCCATGTATAAGTTGGCATAGCTAGGCGTGAACCTGATCCCCATGGCTGTGCCGCACAGCTGTTTATAGAAGGTCCCATTATGGTTAAAATAATTGTGAGTTAGTATATAAGAGATCCCTTCAAGGATAAACGTCTTCTGTGTATCTGGTATGCTCTCATCTTTGTTTAGAAAATATTGTACCGCCTCTACACCACCTTCATGTGGTATACTGGTGTAGAGGTAAGCTACATCACAGGTCACGAGTAGGTACCCTTCTTCCCAACTTATGTTGTTCAGAATGTTTAGTATTTGTGTGGAGTCACGTATGTAAGAAGGTAATGTCACAACATACTTTTGAAGGTTTTTATCTAAGTACTCCGATAGGTTACTAGATAGGGAGCCAATCCCGGAGATTATAGGTCTTCCTGGTGGGTGGTGAAGTGACTTGTGTATCTTGGGTAGATAGTAGAACACTGGTGTAATAGGGTGTTTAATTCCTATATACCGAAATTCTTTGTTGTTGAGTATGTTGTTCTCATGAGCTTCTCCCAAGATATCATCAATCTCTTCCTTAAATCGGACCACAGGGTTACTATTAAGTATTTCATAGGTATCTTGATCAGACAGGATTCTCATACACTCTGCATCGTAGTCAACTTTGTCAAGGATTACAATGCCTCCTCCCTTGTCCGCAGGTTTGATTACTAAATCTTTATTCTTCTCCAGGCTTCTGATGGTTCGAATTTGGTTCCTTGATAGATTTTGTTTGTGTGGGGAAAGTTGAGTGTGGTTGATGTTCTTCAATTCATTACATACTACAATTTCGAATGATTCAATGGCACTACCTTTACTCGCTGTCGGATAAAAGGTGGATTTAGGCTTAAGATCCGTATGTTGATAATTGTCGATGTCGGATTGCATGTTGTTAATAGCGACTCTCTGTTGGTATTCCAGTGGAGACCTCATATAATGACGTTTCAATGTTAATTTTCTGACAAACTCTTTAATATTTACAAATGTTTCGAATTTGTTAAGGCCTTTGGATGGCGCAAAGGAAAGTCCATAGTTCAGAATAGAGTTCTCCTGTTCTGATAGGATGGTGGAGCTGAGATTGTATATTCCTTTGTGTGTATTATTAGAGTTCATCGTTCTGGTGTCTTTATGTGTCTTAGTTCCATTCACTCTTTTCCCCCCTCTCTTTCCTCTATGGTTTTTCTTTTTTCGTTTGGGATATGAGGGTCGTCTGAGTTCGACATCTTTCTTTTTGTGGCTGTTCTTTCCAGCTCTTTGGTAGTCTTCTGATGTAGTTCTAAAAAATGATGATTTCTAGAAATGGAGGCCAGAGGGCTATCTACTGGGTCCTTGGTCCCTGTTCTGCTGTTGCCATTTACTTGTGTGTACTCCACACGTGGGGTTCTCCATTCTATATCATCACGATGAGATGTCATATTTGGTGTGTTGGGAACGTTCCTCTGATTTTGTGGTTCCTGGTTAGAGAAATGGCGGTTCTGATTGCTGTTGAACCTTTCCCCTTGTTCTCCATTCTGTGGATGGTGATGATACCTATTTTCGTATGGAGGTCTTCCGTATCTGTTCCATCTTGGAGATTGGTTATAACCTTGATTCCATCCTGGGGACTGATTGTATCCATATTGGGGTCCGTTCCCATGATTCCATCTTGGAGGTGGAAAGTTGTTCCTTTGGTAAGTGGGTCCTTCATAATGGTATGGGAAGTATCCCCTTAGGGGTTTTCCTTCAAGATTGGATGGGTAATATTCTCTGTCCTGTTGTCTTGTCCTATACAGTGGGTTAGTGTTCCTATTATCCTCCCAATTATCTCTCATTCTGTTTTGACGGTGGGAGTTCCAGTGACCTCTGTATGGTTGTCTGTTCGAATTCTGGTTATATCTGTCAGTGTTCCTATTAGAATTGGTGTAGGATGGTCTGGGTTCATAGTTATCGTAGGTGTCTCTTTGTTTGTTTTGTTCATGATGTTGATTATCTCCTCTGTAAAGATGTGATTTGGGTCTGTCTTTCTTGTATGTCACTGTCGTCCATCCTCCCTCATTATCCTTATGGGGGTTACTGTTAGAGCCAATAGATGGTTGGTTTTCTGTGTTCTGTTCATTATTAGTGTTGGTCTCATCTTTATCTAAATTTTTCAAAAGATTGAGTTCCCTATTGAGTTTTTTGCTCTTTTTCAGTGTAATGTCATCCCTAATCTTAGTGATTTTCTTATCCAGATTATCTTTTTTATCTAAGATTTCTTGAGTTTCAATGACTAGACCATCTGGTCCAACTAGATCATCTTCATTCTTTTTGATGTCTATATCTACCTGTAGTAGTATAGCCTCTCTGTGCTCTATGATAGCTTGCATAAGTGACCTGGAGGCTGTAATTAGTGTGTCTGCCCATTTCTTGTTGAAATCTGGATTATCAGTCTGGAAGGCGCATTCTTTTCTAACAATGAGCCCTTTGGGGATAATGTTAAGGTCCAGGCATTTCTTCAGAAAGGTGATCTCTGCTTTAAACTTAACTTCTTGAATGAGAAGTTTCTCTAAGTTTTTAAAGATAGAGTTATAATCAACTCTGTCTGAACCATCTGGATTTACAGAGGATATATTGATATCTAATGTTATATCTTTCCTCATGGAGTGTGTAATGTTAAACATCTTGTGAATGCAAAAAATAGAACAAATAAGAAAGCTGCCGAGGGAAATTCTAGAGAGAACTGGAATATATGCAAAAGTGTAATCTGTCCGACGGCGCTAACTATCAAGACCAAGGCTCCTATAACAATTCGGTCTCTAGGATCCTTATAGTGTACATACTGACACTTTTAGTCTATACCCTATAGTGTACCAACTGACACTATTAGTCTATACCCTATATTTAGACCTAGCCTTTCATTTAGGCGCTCCTAACACACCCCATCTCTTTGTTCTCTTTTTTTGGGTATCTAGAGACCCAATTGTTATAGGAGCCTTGGTTTTGATAGTTAGCGCCGTCGGAAAGATTACACTTTTGCATATATTCCAGTTCTCTCTAGAATTTCCCTCGGCAGCTTTCTTATTTGTTCTATTTTTTGCATTCACAAGATGTTTAACATTACACACTCCATGAGGAAAGATATAACATTAGATATCAATATATCCTCTGTAAATCCAGATGGTTCAGACAGAGTTGATTATAACTCTATCTTTAAAAACTTAGAGAAACTTCTCATTCAAGAACTTAAGTTTAAAGCAGAGATCACCTTTCTGAAGAAATGCCTGGACCTTAACATTATCCCCAAAGGGCTCATTGTTAGAAAAGAATGTGCCTTCCAGACTGATAATCCAGATTTCAACAAGAAATGGGCAGACACACTAATTACAGCCTCCAGGTCACTTATGCAAACTATCATAGAGCACAGAGAGGCTATACTACTACAGGTAGATATAGACATCAAAAAGAATGAAGATGATCTAGTTGGACCAGATGGTCTAGTCATTGAGACTCAAGAAATCTTAGATAAAAAAGATAATCTGGATAAGAAAATCACTAAGATTAGGGATGACATTACACTGAAAAAGAGCAAAAAACTCAATAGGGAACTCAATCTTTTGAAAAATTTAGATAAAGATGAGACCAACACTAATAATGAACAGAACACAGAAAACCAACCATCTATTGGCTCTAAAAGTAACCCCCATAAGGATAATAAGGGAGGATGGACGACAGTGACATACAAGAAAGACAGACCCAAATCACATCTTTACAGAGGAGATAATCAACATCATGAACAAAACAAACAAAGAGACACCTACGATAACTATGAACCCAGACCATCCTACACCAATTCTAATTGGAACACTAACAGATATAACCAGAATTCGAACAGACAACCATACAGAGGTCACTGGAACTCCCACCGTCAAAACAGAATGAGAGATAATTGGGAGGATAATAGGAACACTAACCCACTGTATAGGACAAGACAACAGGACAGAGAATATTACCCATCCAATCTTGAAGGAAAACCCCTAAGGGGATACTTCCCATACCATTATGAAGGACCCACTTACCAAAGGAACAACTTTCCACCTCCAAGATGGAATCATGGGAACGGACCCCAATATGGATACAATCAGTCCCCAGGATGGAATCAAGGTTATAACCAATCTCCAAGATGGAACAGATACGGAAGACCTCCATACGAAAATAGGTATCATCACCATCCACAGAATGGAGAACAAGGGGAAAGGTTCAACAGCAATCAGAACCGCCATTTCTCTAACCAGGAACCACAAAATCAGAGGAACGTTCCCAACACACCAAATATGACATCTCATCGTGATGATATAGAATGGAGAACCCCACGTGTGGAGTACACACAAGTAAATGGCAACAGCAGAACAGGGACCAAGGACCCAGTAGATAGCCCTCTGGCCTCCATTTCTAGGAATCATCATTTTTTAGAACTACATCAGAAGACTACCAAAGAGCTGGAAAGAACAACCACAAAAAGAAAGATGTCGAACTCAGACGACCCTCATATCCCAAACGAAAAAAGAAAAACCATAGAGGAAAGAGAGGTGGGAAAAGAGTGAATGGAACCAAGACACATAGAGACACCAGAATGATGAACTCTAATAATACACACAAAGGAATATACAATCTCAGCTCCACCATCCTATCAGAACAGGAGAACTCTATTCTGAACTATGGACTTTCCTTTGCGCCATCCAAAGGCCTTAACAAATTTGAAACATTTGTAAATATTAAAGAGTTTGTCAGAAAATTAACATTGAAACGTCATTATATGAGGTCTCCACTGGAATACCAACAGAGAGTCCCTATTAACAACATGCAATCCGACATCGACAATTATCAACATACGGATCTTAAGCCTAAATCCACCTTTTATCCGACAGCGAGTAAAGGTAGTGCCATTGAATCATTCGAAACTATAGTATGTAATGAATTGAAGAACATCAACCACACTCAACTTTCCAAACACAAACAAAATCTATCAAGGAACCAAATTCGAACCATCAGAAGCCTGGAGAAGAATAAAGATTTAGTAATCAAACCTGCGGACAAGGGAGGAGGCATTGTAATCCTTGACAAAGTTGACTACGATGCAGAGTGTATGAGAATCCTGTCTGATCAAGATACCTATGAAATACTTAATAGTAACCCTGTGGTCCGATTTAAGGAAGAGATTGATGATATCTTGGGAGAAGCTCATGAGAACAACATACTCAACAACAAAGAATTTCGGTATATAGGAATTAAACACCCTATTACACCAGTGTTCTACTATCTACCCAAGATACACAAGTCACTTCACCACCCACCAGGAAGACCTATAATCTCTGGGATTGGCTCCCTATCTAGTAACCTATCGGAGTACTTAGATAAAAACCTTCAAAAGTATGTTGTGACATTACCTTCTTACATACGTGACTCCACACAAATACTAAACATTCTGAACAACATAAGTTGGGAAGAAGGGTACCTACTCGTGACCTGTGATGTAGCTTACCTCTACACCAGTATACCACATGAAGGTGGTGTAGAGGCGGTACAATATTTTCTAAACAAAGATGAGAGCATACCAGATACACAGAAGACGTTTATCCTTGAAGGGATCTCTTATATACTAACTCACAATTATTTTAACCATAATGGGACCTTCTATAAACAGCTGTGCGGCACAGCCATGGGGACCAGGTTCGCGCCTAGCTATGCCAACTTATACATGGGCAAATGGGAAACCATTTTCTGGGACTCCTGCCCAGCAGGCGCGGACCTGGTTTCATATCATCGATATATAGATGATATTTTGATGGTATGGAAGGGCACAAGAGAAGACCTGGAACATACCATTGTGGTTATGAACAATAATATTCATAATCTCAAATTCACTTATGAAATTAGTAACTCAGAGATCACATTTCTAGATCTTAGGATCACAGTTGAAAACAACAAAATTAAAACATCAACATATTTTAAACCTGTGGACTGTAGTCATTATATACACATCAACAGCTGCCACCATTCCAGGTGGAAAAGGAACATCCCCAAGGGGCAGCTACTCAGACTAAAAAAGAATTGCTCAGACCCTGAACTATGGGAGACACAAGCTGAGACTCTCAAAGCACGCTTCATATGATACAAGAAATTTTGTCCACAGCACTATAATATCAATTATTTTTATTTTCTGTTAAACATACAGATATAAAATGCGACGTTTCGAGTGTTGCCACTCTTACTCATGCTAATACATTGTATCATTTGAAACACATTTAAAGCCCTCAGTTTCGCGCCAACCACTACATTCAGTGGCTCTGCTGCCATCTACTGACCAACAATAATATAACAGTTAAAAACATTACTTTGTTATATAAACTAAGTATTAGTATCTGTTTGCACTTAATTACTTTATGCATTCTAAATTTATGCAGTCCTGTTTATAATCAATTATGCATACTTTGAACAATAGCCATACAATAATATGAACAAATTTAGACAGAATACATTTTACAATACATGAGACCATTAGGTTCCATACATCCTAGTTCATATATCCAGTACATTTCTTTTTCCTTCAATATTTTTTCCCGATTACTACCATTTCTCTGGGGACCCACACTGTCTATGACTTGCCATCGTAATTGGCTTATCTGGTGTCCACATTTCAAGAAATGAAAGGACACTGGGGCTTCAAGATTTTTGCACCGAATATTTGAACGGTGCTGGCATATTCTGTCCCTAACCATACGAGTAGTTTCCCCTATGTAGATTAGGGAACAATTACATATTATGAGGTAGATAACATACTTTGACTCACATGTGTGGTGTTCTCTTATCTCATAGAAAGAGGTTATGAGGAAGAAATGATCGATAAAGAGATTGAAGAAGTCCGAAAACGGGATCGTAAGGAACTGCTCCAATATAAAGACAAGAGAAATAAGACATTGAATGACAAGAATACTATTGATGTAGCATTCATCACTCAATACTGTGAGAACCGACATCTAATAGAAAGAATAATTGAGAAGAATTGGCCGCTATTGAAGAATGACTACACCATAGGGGAAATACTGGCAGACAAACCAAAATTCATCTATAGGAAAACAGACAACTTAAGGAACATGCTATCACCTAGTGTTCCACGCTCAAGAACAACAGGAACACAAGATGTCTTTGGCAAAATAATCAAAGGTTTTTTCCCTTGCATAAATTGCAAAGCGTGTAAAAGAGGTCTTAAGATTAAGAAATTCAAATCTAATCACTCTAAGAAGGAACATCTAATTAAAGACCTAATAAAATGTACCAGCAAAGGTGTAATATACGTAATCCAATGCAGCTGTGGACTGCAATATGTGGGCCAAACCTCAAGATTACTAAAAGACAGGATTCGAGAACACATCTTACAAGTCGAACACGGCAACACTGAAACTGCCATGTATAAACATTTCACCACTCACCATAAATGCAGTCTCAAAGATTTAAACTATTATGGAATCCAACGAGTAAAACCAAATTGGAGAGGTGGTGATTATGAAAGGAGACTTCTTGTAGCCGAATCAAGATGGATCTACGAACTTGACTGTCTTTACCCAAAGGGCCTCAATAATAAGGAGGACTTATCCCATCTATTACATCTGAAATAAATGACTTTATATACTTAACACCTGTCACACTTTGTAATAGGCACGGACATTTATATGAAGAGGTTACTCCCCCTATCCTCATAAACTTACCAGAAGTCCAGGTCTTAATAACTTTACCAGTATATAATACTATAGTATATATAGTCCTCCCTTTAGAATAATTATTCCCATTTGATGAATGGTCAGGAGGCACAATCCCCCTATTCTTGTCATTTTTTGGAGCTAATGTTCTCATAATTATATTATATTGATCTCTTTATTATTATATTAATTATATTACACTGATTTCTTTATTATTGTCTAGCAGTCTGGATTTACTAAAATCTTTATCGTGAATACCGTATGAACAGATAATAGTTATACACTAACAGACAGATCATAATTAGAATGACCCATCCACACTTCTAATTATATATGAGATTCATACTTACAGAACCCTTATATATAATGGATATCTAGGTCCTATTATTTTCTAATAGGACTATATACAAGATACAGATACTACATCATAGGTTCACGGGAAGAGATTGATCTTTAATACCAGGTGGAAGATTATAAATTTTATGAAAAGGGATTAAATATCAATTATAAAACGTTTTTATTCAGTACCATAATTACTAATATCCAATGATATATACTAATTAATCGATAGTAATAAGAGCCACAATATACCTTCTCTGTTTTGTTCCCAATATAAGAGAAGTGCACTGATTAATACACCAGACACATGTTTACCCCCTCATAGGTCTGTTCCGGTTTTGACGAAATATACCGACTTCCGGTTTTTCGTCAACTTCCGGTTTCGTCAACATCCGGTTTCCATCAACTTCCGGTATAGCGGCGGAACCGGATATCCGTTTTTTTAGCACAATAAGGTAACTAGCAATGTTACAGGCATTAAGATATACATTCAGCCTTACAGAAATACCTATATATGATGGCACTACAAGTTGACCACTACTATAATATGACAAGATGGGCCAAACTAATTATTTTAATATCGCAAAGGGATATACCCAATCTCATTAACAACTAAGATTCCCCACTTCCGGTTGAATTCTACTTCCGGGTCATAAGGTCACTTTTTGGCGCAGTTGGGGCAATTTTTGGCACAATTTTTTAATCCAAACAGGTATATAACAAGCTTTCTCACCAACCATATATCAGTCTTGAAAAAGGCCCTATTGGTGGGCCGAAACGCGTTGGCATATATGGTGAGTTTTATTCCTATAATTGCAAGCATATTTTAAGCATTACTACTCTATGTTGTATTTTTTTCTTTTTTCACAGGGATTGGATTTTCTATATTTTTTCACAGGATTTGTTTTTTGGTCTTTTAGTTTCTCATATTTTTATGAAGCTTATTTTTTATGAAGTTTGTTTACATATTTTTATCAACTAGTGATCACTCTTTCTGATATACAACATTTTTGCTTTGTTTTTATTGGATCTTTTACTGTTGGAACACTTTTTATTATTATCACAATATTGGATTTACATACGTGCTTTTAGATTGACATTTGGATCACGAGGATATTCTAATCTACTCATATAGATTGTTTCCACTGTTTTTTGGATTTTTGACACATATATATTTTTCATTTCTTATATTTTTTATTGACATTTCCATATACTTTTTTCACCGGATTCACTTTTCACAGGACTTTCAATCTATTTTTTCCATATGTTTTTATACATGTTTGATACATAATTTCCACTGTACATCGCATTAATTTTTACTAGACATCGCACATAGTCATTTATTGTATTTCATTTATATTACTTTACTGTTTTTACTTTTCTATTTCTATTTGTCTTTGCATCAATATTAATGCCAGTTTTGGATTATTTTTATTGCAATTGTTTTTATTGCAATCGTTTCTATTAAGTATCATTGTCCTTGCATCAATATTAATGCCATTGTTGGATTATTTTTATTGTTATTGTTTTTATTAAGTATCATGGATCCATATACTTTTATGCTTTTTTAACCTGTGATTTTCTGCTGTTATTATATGTGATATTAAACCTGTTAAACTGTATTATTTAAAGATCCCATTATTATACCATTGTAGGATCCTTATAGTGTACATACTGACACTTTTAGTCTATACCCTATAGTGTACCAACTGACACTATTAGTCTATACCCTATATTTAGACCTAGCCTTTCATTTAGGCGCTTCTAACACACCCCATCTCTTTGTTCTCTTTTTTTGGGTATCTAGAGACCCAATTGTTATAGGAGCCTTGGTCTTGATAGTCAGCGCCGTTGGACAGATTACACTTTTGCATTATATTTATTACCCCCTACTCTGCCGCCCTTAATGTTGCCGCCACCTACCTACACTTATTAACCCCTAATATGCCGCCCCCCACGTCGCCGCCACTATAATAAACATATTAACCCCTAAACTGCCGCACTCCCGCCTCACAAACATTAGTTAAATATTATTAAGCCCTAATCTGCCGTCCCTAACATCATCACCACCTACCTACATTTATTAACCCCTAATCGGCCACCCCTAACGTCGTCACCACTATATTAAAGTAATTAACCCTTAAACCTAAGTCTAACCCTAAACCTAACACCCCCTAACTTAAATATAATTTAAATAAATCTAAATAAATATTCCTACCATTAACTAAATTATTTCTATTTAAAACTAAATACTTACCTGTAAAATAAACCCTAAGCTAGCTACAATATAACTAATAGTTACATTGTATCTAGCTTAGCATTTATTTTTATTTTACAGGCAAGTTTGTATTTATTTTAACTAGGTAGAATAGTTATTAAATATAGAATAGTTATTAAATAGTTTTTAACTATTTAATAACTACCTAGTTAAAATAAAGACAAATTTATCTGCAAAATAACACCTAACACTACACTATAATTCAATAAATTAACTAAATTAAATACAATTACCTACATTAAATTAAATTTGCTAAAGTACAACCCCCCCACTAAATTACAGAAAATAATAAACAAATTAGAGATATTTAAACTATTTACACCTAATCTAATAGCCCTATTAAAATAAAAAAAAGCCCCTCCAAAATAAAAAACCCTAGCCTAAAATAAACTACCAATAGCCTTTAAAAGGGCCTTTTGCATGGCATTGCCCCAAAGTAATCAGCTCTTTTACCTGTAAAACAAAATACAAACAACCCCCCCATCCACACAGCCAACCCCCCAAATAAAATACTAGTTATAAAAACCTAAGCTCCCCATTGCCCTGAAAAGGGCATTTGGATGGGCATTGCCTTTAAAAGGGCAGTTAGCTCTTTTGCAAGCCCAAACACCTAATCTAAAAAATAAACCCACCCAATACAACCTTAAAAAACCTAACACTAACCCCCTGAAGATCGACTTACCGGGAGACGTCTTCATCCAAGCAGGGCGAAGTGGTCCTCCAGACGGGCAGAAATCTTTATCCAAGCTGGGCAGAAGTGGTCCTCCCGATGGGCAGTAGTCTTCATCCAGACGGCATCTTCTATCTTCATCCATCCGGCACGGAGCGGGTCCATCTTCAAGACATCCGATGCGGAGCATCCTCTTCATCCGACGACTAACACAGAATGAAGGTACCTTTAAGTGACGTCATCCAAGATGGAGTCCCTTAGATTCCAATTGGCTGATAGAATTCTATCAGCCAATCGGAATTATGGAAGAAAAAATCCTATTGGCTGATGCAATCAGCCATTAGGATTGAAGTTCAATCCTGTTGGCTGATCCAATCAGCCAATAGGATTGAGCTTGCATTCTAGTGGCTGTTCCAATCAGTCAATAGAATGCAAGCTCAATCTTATTGGCTGATAGGATCAATTTCTGTAATTTGTTTATTATTTTCTGTAATTTAGTGGGGGTTTTTTGTTTAATTAAATTTAGGTAATTGTATGTAACTTATTTAATTGTATTTAATTTAGTTAATTTATTTAATTATAGTGTAGTGTTAGGTGTAATTGTAACTTAGGTTAGGTTTTATTTTACAGGTACTTTTGTATTTATTTTAGCTAGGTAGTTATTAAATAGTTAATAACTATTTAATAACTATTCTACCTAGTTAAAATAAATACAAACTTGCCTGTAAAATAAAAATAAAGCCTAAGATAGTTACAATGTAACTATTAGTTATATTGTAGCTATCTTAGGGTTTATTTTACTGGTAAGTATTTAGTTTTAAATAGGAACAATTTAGTTAATTATAGGAATTTTTAGTTAGATTTCTTTTAATTATATTTAAGTTAGGTGGTGTTAGGGTTAGGGTTAGACTGAGATTTAGGAGTTAATAACTTTAATATAGTGGCGGCGACGTTGGGGGCGGCAGATTAGGGGTTAATAAATGTAGGTAGGTGGCAGCGATGTTAGGGACGGCAGATTAGGGGTTAATAATATTTAACTAGTGTTTGCAAGGTGGGAGTGTAGCGGTTTAAAGGTTAATATATTTATTATAGTTGCGGCGATGTCCGGTTTGGCAGATTAGGGGTTACATTTTTAATTTTAGTGTTTGCGATGTGGGAGGGCCTCGGTTTAGGGGTTAATAGGTAGTTTATGGGTGTTAGTGTACTTTTTAGCACTTTAGTTAAGAGTTTTATGCTACGGCGTTGTAATGTAAAACTCTTAACTACTGACTTTAAAATGCAGTACCAGTCTTGACAGGAGATGGTGTACCGCTCACTTTTTGGCAGACTCGTAATACCGGCACTATGCAAGTCACATTGAAAAAAAGAGTATACGCAATTTACGTAAGTGGATTTGCGGTATTTCCAAGTCTGGCCAAAAAAGTGAGCGGTACACCTGTACCTGCAAGACTCGTAATACCAGCGGGAGTTAAAAAGCAGCGTTAGGACCAGCTAATGCTGCTTTTTAAGCCTAACGCAAAACTCGTAATCTAGCCGTAAATATGGTATTGTTTAGTATAAGAAGGTGTATAGTATATACTTATACTTATTTAATGTACAGATGTATAGACTTTGTATAATTTTATTATTTTATGTATTTCAGAATTCATCAGGAAAAAACAGTCTGGGTATATGAATTTATTCCTTTTGTCCTTCAAGAAATCATCAGTTTTCCTTCTTTGAGAGTCAGAGTCCTCTTAATTGACCAACATACCTGGACTCTCCTGGGGAAATTTCCCATGATGGCTTATGAGTGGACTAAGTTGGCTTGAGAGCTGAAGGTTGAGATTTCAAATCCAGCTATGGCTGCTTGTTTTAACAAGAAATTCAGCAAAGGTGGCTGCCTATATCTAAGGTATTCAGAACCTGGAGGATAGGGCAGTGGGTATCTCTGTACCTGTATCATAACTGGGCCAAAAAAGAAAGAGATTTTCAGTCTATTTTGGACTTGAGAATCCAAAACAAAATTTTAAGAGTACTTGGCTGCCAGATAGAAACAATTTGCATATTTTACCCTTTATACAACAGGGTCAATTAATGATTATTATAAACCTTAAGGATGTGTACCTGCTCATCTATGTCTTCAAGGATCTCCATTGATTACTAAGGTTTGCATTCCTAGACATACACCATTAGTTTTCTTCATTACATTTGGTCTAAATGCAGCTCCTTGCATCTTTACAAGGGTGCTAGAAACATTGTTACCAGTAATCAGAGCTCAGGGGATCTCAGTTGTCCCTTATCTGGATGATATCTTAGTGCAGACTTCATTCCTGCCTCTAGCTATTGGTCATATCCAAAGGTTACTGACCTTTCTCCAAGACCATGCTTGGAGAATTGATGTTCCAAACAACTCTTTATCTCCAGCTAAAGGCGTGTCCTTTTGGGAGTCATCATAGACTATATTCTAATGCATTTATTCCTGGCAGAATCATTAAGAATAAAACTTTTTATTAGTAGCTTTATGTATGGAGGTAGTGAATTTTATGGTTGCAGCTTTGGACGCTGTTCCCTTTGTCTAACTCCTCTTGTTACCCCCTTCATCGGTCTATGCTAAAACCGAGATCAATGCATTATCTACAATTGGAACAGCAGATTACTCTGAATTTGTCTGTTTGACATTTCCTTTTTCTGGAGACAAGGACTTTCTCAGGACCTTGGGTCATCATTCTTCGCCCATCTGGGGTTATTCTGTTGATGAAGGCCATTCTTTCAGGCTGGGGCGCTGTCTAGAATTCTCAAGGAGAGCAAGGAGTTTGGTCTCCTCTGGAGGTGACCAATTAAGGAACTCTGAGTGATTCTTCGGGCTCTTTAGTCCTGGTCCCTCTTAAAGCAGGGAAGGTTTATCCATTCCAGTCAGATAATATCACAGCCGTGTCATACATAAATCATCAAGAGGGTAACCGCAGCCCACTGGCTTTGCAGAAAGTTTCTCAAATTCTGTCTTGGGCAGAGAGGAATCATTGCTCCCTATCAGCAGTTCACATACAAGGGTGATAAGCAAGGAAGAGGTCGTCCTCAGCTGTCAATCAGTCCATCCAGGAGAGTGGTCTCTTCATCAGAACATTTTCGATCTCTTAGTGATCAAATGAGGTCGACCAGACATAGATCTGATGGTCACTCAATTAGATCATAAGCTTCCAAGGTATTATGCAAGACCAAAAGATTTAAAGATTCATATTATAGTTGCCTTGGTATGTCCATGGGGATTATATCTAGCATACCTGTTTCCTCAGTTTGTTCTTCTTCCAAGAGTAATATCTTGGATCAAACAGGAGTCAGCTTCAGTAATACTGATTGCTCCAGCTTGGCCCCGCATATCATGGTATGCGGATCTGTGCAGAGGTTCTCTTCTCCTCTATGACTTTTTATTCTGAGACAAGACCTGTTGTCTCAAGAGCCTCTTTTCTATCAGAATTTCACATATCTAAGTTTAAAGTTGTGGAGGTTGAACACCTAGTTTTGAAACATAGAGATTTCTCAAAGTCTATAATTGACATTTTGATTCAAGTCCCACAGCCTCTGACACAGAATATTTATCACAATTATTTTGAGAGGTGCTCTTTTAGAGGCTTTTCTTGGTATTCCTTTAGGATTCCTAGAATTATTTAGTGTTTACAGGATGGCCTTGACAAGGGTTTGGCTGCTAACTCCCTAAAAGGTAAAATTTCTGGATTATCTCTTCTTTTTCATAGGAAGTGAGCTAAATTTCCTAAGGTTCAGACATTTTTCTAGGGGTTAATAAGAATTATGCCAATTGTGAGACTTATTTCTCTGTCCTGGAATATGAATCTAATTTTGTACTACAAGGTCCTCCTTTTGAACCCATGCATTCCATTGATCAAGCTTTTATCTTGAAAAGTGCATTTCCTGTTAGCAATATCCATAGCTAGGAGAATTTCTAAGTTGTCAGCCTTGTCCTGTGATTCTCCATTTTTAATTATTCCCAAGGATAAGACTATACACAATTATTTTGAGAGGTGCTCTTTTAGAGGCTTTTCTTGGTATTCCTTTAGGATTCCTAGAATTATTTAGTGTTTACAGGATGGCCTTGACAAGGGTTTGGCTGCTAACTCCCTAAAAGGTAAAATTTCTGGATTATCTCTTCTTTTTCATAGGAAGTGAGCTAAATTTCCTAAGGTTCAGACATTTTTCTAGGGGTTAATAAGAATTGTGCCAGTTGTGAGACTTATTTCTCTGTCCTGGAATATGAATCTAATTTTGTACTACAAGGTCCTCCTTTTGAACCCATGCATTCCATTGATCAAGCTTTTATCTTGAAAAGTGCATTTCCTGTTAGCAATATCCATAGCTAGGAGAATTTCTAAGTTGTCAGCCTTGTCCTGTGATTCTCCATTTTTAATTATTCCCAAGGATAAGACTATACTTCATACTAAATATGATTGTCTTCCTAAGGTAGTTTCTACAGTAAACATTAATCAGTAGTGTTTTGTTCCTTCTTTGTGTAAGATCCTGCTAACTCTGAGGAACGACTCACATAATCTTGATGTAGTCAGAGATTTGAAGTTCTATCTTCAAGCTACTAAAGAATTCAGACAAACTTCTAGTTTGATTATTCATTAATCTGGGACTCGTAAGGGGCGTAATGCTACTTTGGTTTCATTGGCCTCTTGGCCCAAACAAGTGATTCACAGGCTTACTTGGTGGTGGGAAAGTCACCTCCTTAGCGTATCACATCTCACTCTACAAGAGCAGTTGCAACCTCCTAGGCTTTTAAAAATAATGCATCTTTGGAACAGATTTACAAAGCTGCAACATGGTCTTCTCTGCATACTTTTTCAAAATGTTATCGCTTTGATGATTTTGCTTCTTCGCAAACAAATTGTGGCAGAAAAGTCCTTCAAGCCGCAGTTTCTGCCAGAAAAATTGTCCAATTGTCTTTACACATGGAGATACAGAGCTTGATAAATATGCCCCAAAGTCTTCCCATATTTTTGGTCTAATAGCTCAACCATAACGATAGAAAGTAACTGATGGCTCACTAGCAGTACAATTGGTGTCAAGTTGAGAGTCATTCCCCGCATTATCGCAAGCTGATACACTTATGTTGTCCTCAAATCCTCAGTAGACTTTACATCCATGCTAGGGAATTCTGTGCATTCATTGCTTTGCTCTTTATTGTTATTGCTGCTTAGTTCTCCCAGTAAAGTATCCGATGCAGTGTCTGGTCAAAGATGACGCCTGTTGTTTTGTTTTGTTTTTAATGTGTGGCAGGTGTCACATGTCTTCACAAGTGTCTCAATTTCAAGGACCAAATTAGGCCAGTAAACCACATCCCGTGCTCTGCGCTTACACAGAGTAATGCCCAAATGCCCCTGGTGAAATTGTTCCAGTACTTCTGCCTGCTGTGATTTAGGAATAAGAATACGGTCACCCATAAATATTATATCCGTATGAAAGGATAGTTAATTTCTCACAGGCCAGAATCCCTGCAACCCAGGGGAAAGCTTCTTTTGTTTTTCTGGCCAGCCATTGAACACAACACAAATTAGTATTTTTAGTACTTTACTTGTTTGGTATCTTGTCTAATTTTTTCAAGCTGTGCCTCAGCTACTGGAATATTTACTAGTACTGTATGTACCTGTTCATCCAATTCAGGTTCATCCTGTGCTTCATGTCCTTCTGGAAACACCCTAGACAGCGTATCTGCCATCAGAATTTCCTTTCCTGGTTTATATTTTACTGTGAGATCATACTGCTGTAGTTTCATTAGCATCCTCTGTAGGCGTGGAGGTATAGCAGATAGTGGTTTTTGCATGATGTACTCCAATGGTTTGTGATCAGTTTTCACAACCACTGGACGACCATAGATATACTGGAGAAATTTTTCACATCCATTCACAATGGCCAACATCTCCTTCTCAATTTGAGCATAATTGGCTTGTGTTGTTGTCAGAGCTTGTGAAGCATATGCAATAGGATGTCCTTTTTGAATCAGCACAGCACCTAACTCAAACTGGGATGAATCCACTTGAAGCACAGTGTCACAGTTTACGCCAAAATATTTCAGTATTGGCCCGGATGTTTAGTGATCAGTTTTTTACTTTCTCAAATGTCTTTTCCATATTTGCACCCCAAGACCAAATAGCATCCTTTTGTAGCAATGCACAAAGTTGGGCTGTCAACTGAGTGAGACCCTGAGAAAACTTGGTTATATAATTGAAAATGCCTAATTATGTATCCAGTTCTTTCCTGGAGGATGGGGCCTTCATGCTGATAACTGCTGTTATCTTCTTTGGATCAGGCTTTAAGCCCTCTTTGGTTAGAAGGTGTCCAAAATATGTAACTTCTTCTACCCCAATTTGAACTATGTTTAGATTGAGTTTAAGATTTTTCTCCTGACATCGCTTGAGTAAGGCAATAAAGTTTTTTTCATGTTCTGTACGATCATCAATTATTACTTCATCACCATGTAGACCAGAAATCAATACATGTGATTTATTTTGAAATATCTCCTGAGCAGCAGCAATGCCGAAATGTACCCTTGTGAAGCACCATCGTCCAAAGGGGAAGTTGAAAGTGGTCAGGTGACTGCTGGGTTCATCAAGATACAATTGCCAGTAACCAGATTGTGCATCTAGTACACTTATCACTGTTGCTCCTACTAGCATGTGAGCTATATCATCTATGGTGGGAAGTTTGTAGTGTTCTATCATTATTACTTTGTTTAAATCACGTGGGTCAATGCAAATACGAATTGCGCCTGTGTTTTTCTTGTCTACCACAACCATAGAACTGACCCATTCTGATGGTTCTGTGACCTCTTTTATACGTATGCGGCTAATCACCGGGAGGCACCCTAGGCCCTTGAATAGATCACTGTATTTGCGCTTAATGTTGTCCTTTGACAGTCCACTGCACCCACCATCCACAGCCATAATGATCTTTACAAGTCCAATCTCTTTACTTGTTTTGAGATCTAATACTGCTGGGGATTTTGTTTCTATCACAAACAATTGTAAGACCTTTTCAGATACCTTGTAAAAACATTTTGCATGACAGCGACCCATCACTTTAGCTTTTCATCACATATCCCAACAGTTTTGGTAGGTCTTGAGTCTCTAAGGGGGATTAATTTATGTGGAGTTCCAGGTATATGTGGCTTGTCACACAGTTTACTTGTGCCCCTGTATCTATTTTGAATGTGACTGGAGTTTTGTGAGCCCCTATCTGTAGGGTTACATTTGCTTCATCTGCAGACTTGTGTGATTTCTGTACTGCTGCAAGATATATTGGGGTGCAATCTGAGTCTGACCCTGCATTGTCATCATTGTCCTCTATGGCGTGTACAGCCTGTGTTTGTGTCCTTGCAATATGGGAAAACAGTTTACACACCCTGGCAAAATGTCCTCTTTTCTTGCATTTATTACATATCTGCCACCTTGCAGGACAGGCAGCATTTTTGTTGTACATGTTTCCACAGTAGCCACAGGTTGCTTGTGTGTTACTTGTCCCAGTGTCCCACTTGCCTTTTATCCCCTTGTGTCCTCTTTCTTGCCAGTATCTGCTGCTTTGATTTTCTATAGCACTGATCTGGTGTTGTGTTCCTTCCAGTACCTGCATGTCCTTTCTTGACATTTCATATGCTCTGGCAATCCTGATGGCTTTCTCAAGATTTAAATCTTCTTCCTGCAGCAGCTTTTCCTGAACTTCTTTAAACTTACTGCCCATCAGAATACGGTCTTTTATCATATCACCTGCATCATAAAAAGCACAGTCTTTGGCAAGCAAGCGCAGCTGTGTCACCCATTCAGCCACAGATTCACCTCCACACCGATTCCTCTCATAAAACAGTTTCCTTTGCACTGTGGTGTTTTTCCTTGGATTGCAGTATGCTTCAAACTTCGCAAACAATACCTCTGTTTTTTTTTTTGTCATCTGCAGTGATATCCCCGCTTGCCTGCCAGGCTCTGCATACATCACGTCGCTTTTGTCCCACACATATCAGAAAGTCTGCTGCCTTCTGTTGATCAGTCCCTCTGTCTGCATCTGGGCCTGCAAACACAAGTTCAATCAGCTCCCTCCATTTTGACCAATTGTCAGAAATGTTCCCTGACTCTAAATCTAGAGAAGGAATGTTCTTTGAGTTGCTGTTTGCTGCCATGTCACTTTTCCCCCCACTTCTGGTACCATGTGATGATTTTTATAATGTATTGGCAAACAGCAAGGAGAGAGAACAAGAATACAGACTTTATTCAGCAGCATCCATCTTAACAACAACTGCCCGCCCCCTCCGATCGCATGACTAAAATATTTATAATACACAGAGTGAACTAAGATAACTATTGAACTTAAAATATAACATAAAGCATACACATCATTACAGTAGCAATAACTAGCCACTTGCAATGGCTGGTTATTTATTGAATGCCCGCAAACTGACAAATTTGCCCATTTGCAGGCCTACGAAAATTATCACTCCACTTGTAATCTACCCATTGTGTTTTAAATGCTGGTGCACAGGTTATAATTAAATAAAATCGAGAAATAGATATATATTTTTTTCTTGCAACACATTATGAAAAAAATGTATATTGCGTTATGATGAAGAGGACACAAGCCAGGCCAGAGCAGTCCTCACCGCAATCCGTTCCTGGATGCAGAACTCTCAGATGTTATCACATCAGAAATAATTGGAAACATTCCTTATCTAAAGGTCCTGCTACCTACACCCGGGACAGATATTCTTATGAAACAGATTAACTCTCCAAACTTCTTTACCCAAAGTGGAGTGGGATGTGGCTCAAACCTTCTAAAGTCAGCCGAGAAGTGGTTTACATGTTATGTAGTATTTCCAACTGTTTCCTTATGTTTTAACCAACTTTATAGTTCATAATATTGTTGCTTGAAAACTACTGCATCACCTGTTACCTATTTAATCTTTATACTAGTGGTATGGGAGACTTTGACATAGGGTAGACCTAGCATCTAGTAAATCCCCATATAATCTCTTGCCAACATAATGATTGTGTTTTCTAGAGTGTCTATTTATGTGATATTCCAAAGTACTTGGCAAAATCTTTGTGTCAACTTTTACCCTCCTAGTCTAGAGTCACGGATCACTATGCCTATTTATTATATGCTTATTTCTTGTATACTACTTTATTATATAATGTCTATACGGCCTACAATATCCACAGAGATTTATTTCTATATATTAGAATGAGATGCCAACCTTATTTGGGCTTCTAGTGTTATTACAGGAAGAAGATATATACCTGATATATTAATTTGAGCTCCCCATTTGTCTATAATGAGCCTTCATTATCAGAGCTACCTTAACTCTTTCTATTTCACTATTAGGCTTATACTTTTAATATCTTACACAAGTGGCTCTTGCCAGTATATAATTTATCTATTGCCAAAGTATATCATATTGGTATTTCGATGTGACCATCATACTTATACCTATCTTTGTCCTCCAAAAACAGCAGCAATACTTGATTCTATCTTTACATTGTCTTATTGTTCAATCTGAGTAATGTCATTACATAGTGTACACCATAGGTTCTTGAATGATAAGATCTCTACACAATAAATATTCCTCCCTAACCAGATAATTTTTACTACTTTGCTATTAAATGCCAAATACAGCTACATTACACTACTACAAGCGGTGCTTACCCACTGACAAATTTTCTCAGATCTACTACATAACTTTGGGGCCTATTTATCAAAGGTCTTGCGGACCTGATCCGACAGTGTGGATCAGGTCCGCAAGACCTCGCTGAATGCGGAGAGCAATACGCCGCCCCCTGCTGACTCGCGGCCAATCAGGGAGGTGTCAATCAACCCGATCGTACTCAATGGGTTGATTTCCGGCGATTCCTGTCCGCCTCATCAGAGCAGGCGGACAGGGTTATGGAGCAGCGGTCTTTAGACCGCTGCTTCATAACTGCTGTTTCTGGCGAGTCTAAAGACTCATCAGAAACACGGGCCCACAAGCTCTATACAGAGCTTGATAAATGGGCCCCTATACTTCACTACTATTGTTTATTGTCATGCTATATTTTATTAGTAACCTAGATATTATTATTTTTTACCTATAAGATGTTATAGGGCCATAAAGTGGCCACAAGTGTGACTATTATATGTTCTTCACCATTTAAATCCAAGTGGTCCTTAAGTGACCAGCCATAGTCCTCTATATAAGATATTGTTAAAGTAAAATGGAAGTTTCAGAAGCCTGAACCTTGTTACTCACTGCTTTTCTTACTTAGATCAGTGTTTACTTTTTATTTGAATTGTTGTCATTATAGTTGCATGGTATTGGCAATCATTGTATGTTGTATCCTTTGCAAAACCGAAATAATTATTTAATAAAAAAATAAATCATGAGTGCATTTGCGCAAATCTAAATTTATCTGTAAATGAGTTTCTGCGTAACTTTTATAGCTTCTGTTGTGAATTGCGTAAAGGTATTTTTTAAATATGTCACAATTCTTTATAGCATATGTGCTGTAAATACGTTGGCGAATTTTACTATTGGTGAGTAATATACACAATCGGTTTACATAGATATTTTTTAATAATTATTTAAATTAATCATTCATAAATGTAATAATTTAATATTAATTTTATTTATATATATATATATATATATGGATAAAAAGAACATATACAGCGCTAAGTGGAATAAAATAATCCAAATCTCTATAGATCTTTGTGAGGATTAAGGCTGTCACATAGTGCTGCCCAAAAAAACGGACAAATCACCAATAGGGTCCCTACCACTAAATATGTCAAGAAGAAATGAATAGATAAGAAGAATGGTTTATGGGCACAGGACTAGACTAGCCCTAATTCTCTAATATTAAATTGATCAATATATGCAGATGGAAATTATCCAATAATTCATAAACAGTATTCAACCCTTATTTGCTGTTATCAAATAAAAAAGGGAAGGTGGTTATAGTTTTAATTCATAATATCATCCATGTATATGTTGCAATCTTGTCGATATAATAGATCCACAAATTGGTTAAATTATTGTAGAGAGGATATAAAGAAAGTCCCAACAGGTGAATTGTAATAAATAAGTTCTCAGAAAATCCATGTGTAGGCAATTCAATTTCAAATGAAAGGTTAGTTGGTGTGCCCAAATCCCTGTGGTGATAGGTGAACTTCCTACTTACAATAAAATACCTCAATCAGAATGAGGTAAGTGCCGCACAGATTGTTAGGTAGAAAAGCCTCTCCAGATCACTGGTAACCCGCTGTTAAAACGACTCTTTACTTCAATCCCTTTGGTCTCATCAAACGTCTGTGCAGCAATATCACAAGCAGATTTTTAACTCCTTCGAGAGATGGCTGCAACACATTGCTTCACCTATATATATATATATATATTGTATATTTCAGTAAAAATGTCTGATCTCATTACTTTCTTTGTTATGAGACAGAGAATGTATCAGAGACAGCGTCAACGCCAGAGAAATAGCCCAGCTACTTAAACAATAGAAGGGACATAAGAAACAATATTCCAGCTGCACATCCTGTACAGAGGATCCCTAGGCCCAGAACATATAGGAATAGACCAGAATTATCAACAATACCAGATGACATCATTTTTCAAATTTACACATTTAAAAAAAAAAAGTTATTTAAATCCTATATGAAATGGTTCAAGAGGATTTGCTACCAAAGTCCAGGAGGGGTCATGCAATACCCGATATAGTAAAGTTGATGAGTTGTTTACATTTTTTTGCAAGTGGATCTTTCAACCATACATCTGCACTATTTCTGGGCCTCGATCCGATATAAATCGTCGCCCGCAAAAGCCGGCGACGCCAAATTTTGCGCTGGTTTGGTATCACATATACAGCGTAACCTAGAAGTTACGCTCGTATATTTCTGCCTTCGGCCGTAGTTTTTTTGGCCATAGACAGGTATACCAAACAAGCGCAGTTCGGTATCCAATATACAGCGTAAGGATTTACGTGGCGAAAATGGAGAAATCTTACTCCATTTTCAACTCGCCACAAAATGCAGGCTCTTACGCTGTGTATTGGAGCCCCGTAACTCCCTAAACTACCTGCAAAATAAAACCTAACACCTAAGGCATGCGCAATGTCTATCTACCTGTCAACCGCGATCCCCCGCCGCATCCCTAATATAGACTTTAACCGCTAAACCACCGCTCCCGGACCCCGCCGCCACCTACATTAAATGTCTAACCCCCTAATGTGATCCCCCTACACCGCCGCCACCTACATTAAAATTATTAACCCCTAATATAATCCCCCTACACCACCGCCATCTATATTAAAATTATTACCCCCTAACGTGATCCCCCTACACCGCCGCCATCTATTTTAACTATATTACCCGATAATCTAATCCCCCTACACCGCCGCCACCTATATTAAAATGATTAACCACTAATCTAATCCCCCTACACCGCCGCCACCTATATTAAATGTATTAACCCCTAAAATACTAAAATGTCCCTACCCTTAACTAAATTAAAAATAGCCCTGAAAAGGGCTTTTTGCGTGGCATTGCCCCAAAGTAACCAGCTCTATTACCAGCCCTTAAAAGGGCCTTTTGCGGAGCATTGTCACAAATTAATCAGCTCTTTTACCTGTAATCTAATCCCCCTACACCGCCGCCACCTACATTAACTATATTACCCCCTAATATGATCCCCCTACACCGCCACCACCTATTTAAACTATATTACCCCCTAATAGGATCCCCCTACACCGCCGCCACCTATTTAAACTATATTAACCCCTAATGTGAGCTCCCTACACCGCCGCCACCTATATTATATGTACTACCCCCTAATCTGACCCACTTACACCGCCGCCACCTATATTAAATTATTAACCCTTAATCTAATCCCCCTATACCACCGCCACCTATTTTAAATTTATTAACCCCTAAAATACTAAAATTTCCCTACCAATAAACCTAAGTCTAACCCTACAAATAGCCCTGAAAAGGGCCTTTTGCGTGGCATTGCCCCAAATTAACCAGCTCTATTACCAGCCCTTAAAAGGGCCTTTTGCGGGGCATTGCCCCAAAGTAACCAGCTCTTTTACCAGCCCTTAAAAGGGCCTTTTGTGGGGCATTGTCACAAATTAATCAGCTCTTTTACCTGTAATCTAATTCCCCTACACCGCCGCCACCTATAATAAATGTATTACCCCCTAATCTAATCCCCCTACACTGCTGCCACCTATATTAAATATATTAACCCTAATTATATTAGGGTTAATATAGTTAAAATAGTTATTATATTATATATATTAACTATATTAACCCTAATTATATTAGGGTTTATATAATTAATATAGTTATTATATTTTATATATATATATATTAACTATATTAACCCTATCTAACTCTAACACCTCTAACTTAATTATTATTAAAATAAATCTAAATAATATTAATAATATTAACTAAATTATTCCTATTTAAAACTAAATACTTACCTATAAAATAAACCCTAAGATAGCTACGATATAATTAATAATTACATTGTAGCTATTTTAGGGTTTATATATATTTTACAGGTAACTTGGTATTTATTTTAACTAGGTACAATAGCTATTAAATAGTTAAAAACTATTTAATAGCTACCTAGTTAAAATAATTACCAAATTACCTGTAAAATAAATCCTAACCTAAGTTACAAATACACCTACACTAAACTAAATTAAATAAACTACAAATATCTAAACTAAAATACAATTAAATACACTAAACTAAATTACAAAAACAAACAAACACTAAATTTCAAAAAATAAAAAAAAGATTACAAGAATGTTAAGCTATTTACACCTAATCTAAGCCCCCTAATAAAATAACAAAGCCCCCCAAAATAAAAAAATTCCCTACCCTAATCTAAATTACAAAAAGTAATCATCTCTATTACCAGCCCTTAAAAGGACCTTTTGTGGGGCATTGCCCCAAAGTAATCAGCTCTTTTACCTGTAAAAAAAAAGAACAACCCACCACCCACATACCCCTACTCTAACCCACCCAATCCCCCCTTAAAAAACCTAAGTCTAATCCCCAAGTGCTCCTTACCTGTCCTGAAGACCGACGGAGAAGGTCCTGTTCCAGGCGGAGAAGTCTTCTTCAAGGCGACGACCTCTTCTTCTTCCAGGATCCAGCCGGCGCGGAGCGGAGGAGTTGAAGACCGATGACCACGGAGCTGAAGACCGTCCATCTGGAACTGAAGACAGGCAATGCTGGAACTGAAGATCGGCGACGCTGGTACTGAAGACCGGAGCCGGAGCATGGAGGATCCTCTTCATACGATCGCCGCCGTACAATGAATAGGAATTCAAGGTACGCGATTAAAAATGGCGTCCATTGAATTCCTATTGGCTGATTTGAGCCTTCAAATTCAAATCAGCCAATCGGATGCAAGCTACTTTAATTCTATTGGCTGATTTGCTTAGCCAATAGAATAAGAGCTACTGTAATTCTATTGGCTATTCAAATCAGCCAATAGAATTACAGTAGAGCTGATTACTTTTTGTAATTTAGATTAGGGTAGGGAATTTTTTTTATTTTGGGGGGCTTTGTTATTTTATTAGGGGGCTTAGATTAGGTGTAATTAGCTTAAAATTCTTGTAATCTTTTTTTATTTTTTGTAATTTAGTGTTTGTTTGTTTTTGTAATTTAGTTTAGTGTATTTAATTGTATTTTAGTTTAGATATTTGTAGTTTATTTAATTTATTGATAGTGTAGGTGTATTTGTAGCTTAGGTTAGGATTTATTTTACAGGTAATTTGGTAATTATTTTAACTAGGTAGCTATTAAATAGTTATTAACTATTTAATAGCTAATGTACCTAGTTAAAATAAATACCAAGTTACCTGTAAAATAAATATAAACCCTAAAATAGCTACAATGTAATTATTAATTATATTGTAGCTATCTTACACCTAGCTTTAGAGTTTTGCGTTAGAATGGGTGCGTTAGCTACGCATGTTTTTTTCCCCCCCCGCACCTTTTAAACAATGCTGGTATTTAGAGTTCTCTGAAGGGCTGCGTTAGGCTCCAAAAAGGAAGCTAGAGCATAATGTACCGCCACTTCAACTCTAAATACCAGCGTTGCTTACGGACGCGGCCAGCTTCAAAAACGTGCTCGTGCACGATATCCCCGTAGGAAACAATGAGGCAGTTTGAGCTGAAAAAAAAACTAACACCTGCAAAAAAGCAGCGTTCAGCTCGTAACGCAGCCCCATTGTTTCCTATGGGGAAACACTTCCTAAGTCTGCGCCTCACACCCTAACATGTACCCCGAGTCTAAACACCCCTAACCTTACACTTATTAACCCCTAATCTGCCGCCCCCGCTATCGCTGACCCCTGCATTTTATTTTTAACCCCTAATCTGCCGCTCCGTACACCGCCGCAACCTACATTATAGCTATGTACCCCTAATCTGCTGCCCCTAACATCGCCGACCCCTATATTATATTTATTAACCCCTAATCTGCCCCCCCCAATGTCGCTGCTACCTTACCTACAATTATTAACCCCTTGTCTAATTATCGACAATTAAATCAACTAAACTAAATTACAAAAAAACAAACACTCAATTACAAGTCTAACCCTACAAATAGCCCTGAAAAGGGCCTTTTGCGTGGCATTGCCCCAAATTAACCAGCTCTATTACCAGCCCTTAAAAGGGCCTTTTGCGGGGCATTGCCCCAAAGTAACCAGCTCTTTTACCAGCCCTTAAAAGGGCCTTTTGTGGGGCATTGTCACAAATTAATCAGCTCTTTTACCTGTAATCTAATTCCCCTACACCGCCGCCACCTATAATAAATGTATTACCCCCTAATCTAATCCCCCTACACCGCTGCCACCTATATTAAATATATTAACCCTAATTATATTAGGGTTAATATAGTTAAAATAGTTATTATATTATATATATTAACTATATTAACCCTAATTATATTAGGGTTTATATAATTAATATAGTTATTATATTTTATATATATATATTAACTATATTAACCCTATCTAACTCTAACACCTCTAACTTAATTATTATTAAAATAAATCTAAATAATATTAATAATATTAACTAAATTATTCCTATTTAAAACTAAATACTTACCTATAAAATAAACCCTAAGATAGCTACGATATAATTAATAATTACATTGTAGCTATTTTAGGGTTTATATATATTTTACAGGTAACTTGGTATTTATTTTAACTAGGTACAATAGCTATTAAATAGTTAAAAACTATTTAATAGCTACCTAGTTAAAATAATTACCAAATTACCTGTAAAATAAATCCTAACCTAAGTTACAAATACACCTACACTAAACTAAATTAAATAAACTACAAATATCTAAACTAAAATACAATTAAATACACTAAACTAAATTACAAAAACAAACAAACACTAAATTTCAAAAAATAAAAAAAAGATTACAAGAATGTTAAGCTAATTACACCTAATCTAAGCCCCCTAATAAAATAACAAAGCCCCCCAAAATAAAAAAATTCCCTACCCTAATCTAAATTACAAAAAGTAATCATCTCTATTACCAGCCCTTAAAAGGACCTTTTGTGGGGCATTGCCCCAAAGTAATCAGCTCTTTTACCTGTAAAAAAAAAGAACAACCCACCACCCACATACCCCTACTCTAACCCACCCAATCCCCCCTTAAAAAACCTAAGTCTAATCCCCAAGTGCTCCTTACCTGTCCTGAAGACCGGCGGAGAAGGTCCTGTTCCAGGCGGAGAAGTCTTCTTCAAGGCGACAACCTCTTCTTCTTCCAGGATCCAGCCGGCGCGGAGCGGAGGAGTTGAAGACCGATGACCACGGAGCTGAAGACCGTCCATCTGGAACTGAAGACAGGCAATGCTGGAACTGAAGATCGGCGACGCTGGTACTGAAGACCGGAGCCGGAGCATGGAGGATCCTCTTCATACGATCGCCGCCGTACAATGAATAGGAATTCAAGGTACGCGATTAAAAATGGCGTCCATTGAATTCCTATTGGCTGATTTGAGCCTTCAAATTCAAATCAGCCAATCGGATGCAAGCTACTTTAATTCTATTGGCTGATTTGCTTAGCCAATAGAATAAGAGCTACTGTAATTCTATTGGCTATTCAAATCAGCCAATAGAATTACAGTAGAGCTGATTACTTTTTGTAATTTAGATTAGGGTAGGGAATTTTTTTTATTTTGGGGGGCTTTGTTATTTTATTAGGGGGCTTAGATTAGGTGTAATTAGCTTAAAATTCTTGTAATCTTTTTTTATTTTTTGTAATTTAGTGTTTGTTTGTTTTTGTAATTTAGTTTAGTGTATTTAATTGTATTTTAGTTTAGATATTTGTAGTTTATTTAATTTATTGATAGTGTAGGTGTATTTGTAGCTTAGGTTAGGATTTATTTTACAGGTAATTTGGTAATTATTTTAACTAGGTAGCTATTAAATAGTTATTAACTATTTAATAGCTATTGTACCTAGTTAAAATAAATACCAAGTTACCTGTAAAATAAATATAAACCCTAAAATAGCTACAATGTAATTATTAATTATATTGTAGCTATCTTACACCTAGCTTTAGAGTTTTGCGTTAGAAGGGGTGCGTTAGCTACGCATGTTTTTTTCCCCCCCGCACCTTTTAAACAATGCTGGTATTTAGAGTTCTCTGAAGGGCTGCGTTAGGCTCCAAAAAGGAAGCTAGAGCATAATGTACCGCCACTTCAACTCTAAATACCAGCGTTGCTTACGGACGCGGCCAGCTTCAAAAACGTGCTCGTGCACGATATCCCCGTAGGAAACAATGAGGCAGTTTGAGCTGAAAAAAAAACTAACACCTGCAAAAAAGCAGCGTTCAGCTCGTAACGCAGCCCCATTGTTTCCTATGGGGAAACACTTCCTAAGTCTGCGCCTCACACCCTAACATGTACCCCGAGTCTAAACACCCCTAACCTTACACTTATTAACCCCTAATCTGCCGCCCCCGCTATCGCTGACCCCTGCATTTTATTTTTAACCCCTAATCTGCCGCTCCGTACACCGCCGCAACCTACATTATAGCTATGTACCCCTAATCTGCTGCCCCTAACATCGCCGACCCCTATATTATATTTATTAACCCCTAATCTGCCCCCCCCCCAATGTCGCTGCTACCTTACCTACAATTATTAACCCCTTGTCTAATTATCGACAATTAAATCAACTAAACTAAATTACAAAAAAACAAACACTCAATTACAAAAAATAAAAAAAGATTACAAGAATTTTAAACTAATTACACCTACTCTAAGCCCCCTAAAAAAATAACAAAGCCCCCCAAAATAAAAAATGCGCTACCCTATTCTAAAATAAAAAGTTAACAGCTCTTTTACCTTACCAGCACTTAAAAGGGCCTTTTGTGGGGCATGCCCCAAAGAAAACAGCTCTTTTGCATTTAAAAAAAACATACAATACCCCCCCCAACATTACTACCCACCACCCACATACCCCTAATCTAACCCAAACACCCCTTTAAAAAGCTAACACTAAGCCCCTGAAGATCTCCCTACCTTATCTTGACCACGCCGGGAATCACCGATCCGTCCAGAAGAGGGTCCGAAGTCTTCATCCTATCCGGCAAGAAGAGGTCCAGAAGAGGGTCCGAAGTCTTCATCCTATTCGTCAAGAAGAGGACATCCGGACCGGTAGACATGTTCATCCAGACGGGGTCTTCTATCTTCATCCATCCTGCGTGGAGCGGGACCATCTTGAAGCAGATGACGCGGATCCATCCTCTTCTTCCGACGACTCCTGACGAATGAAGGTTCCTTTAAGTGACGTCATCCAAGATGGCGTCCATCGAATCCCTATTGGCTGATAGGATTCTATCAGCCAATCGGAATTAAGGTAGGAAAAATCTGATTGGCTGATTGAATCAGCCAATCAGATTCAAGTTCAATCCGATTGGCTGATTGGATCAGCCATTCAGATTGAGCTCACATTCTATTGGCTGTTCCCGTCAGCCAATAGAATGCAAGCTCAATCTGATTGGCTGATCCAATCAGCCAATCGGATTGAACTTGAATCTGATTGGCTGATTCAATCAGCCAATCAGATTTTTCCTACCTTAATTCCGATTGGCTGATAGAATCCTATCAGCCAATCGGAATTCAAGGGACACCATCTTGGATGACGTCACTTAACCCCTTAGTGACCAGGCCACTTTTCACCGTTTTTCTCACCATTAAATGAACTTTCTAAAGATACCATTATTTTCATCATATCTTATAATTTACTATAAAAAAATTATAAAATATTAGGAAAAAATGAAAAAAAACACACTTTTTCTAACTTTGAGCCCCAAAATCTCTAACACATCTACAACCACCATAAAATACCAATGCTAAACAGTTTCTAAATTTTGTCTTGAGTTTAGAAATACCCAATGTTTACATGTTATTTGCTTTTTTTGCAAGTTATAGGGCAATAAGCACAAGTAGCACTTTGCTATTTCAAAACCATGTTTTTTCAAAATTGGCGATAGTTACATTGTAACACCAATATCTGTCAGGAATCCCTGAATATCCCTTCAAATGTGTATATTTTTTAAAAGAAGACAACCTAAGGTATTAAACTTGGGGTATGACTTTTTTCATGCAACCATTTTACCACCAATCTATGCCAAAGTTTGGGGGGGGGAAATAATTTGATTTTTTGACAAATAGCAATTTAAGAATACATTTACTGATAAAATGGTAAGGGTTACTGCCGAATAACACCCTAATATGTCTTCAGTAGCATCTCCTGGGTACAGTGATACCACCCATGTATAGGTGTGTCGGGTTCTCTGTGGGCTAAAAGCCCTTATTTTTAGAGAGCGCATTCCAGTTTTTCAACTTGGAATTTTCACATCGGTCATTATGCACCCATGTCCTATTTGGGACATTTCTGAAGCTGGCCAATGGAATTTACCCCCATCAAACCATATATTTTTGAAAAGTAGACACCCTAGGGTTTTTCAAATGCTGGTATTTTAACACTTTCCATGCACTAATTCAACCACTAGTCTTTGTCAAACTTTTGGGTGGTCATTTTTTTGTGTTATTTTTCACACACATTGTACTTTAGGCATGGATTTTCAGTTCCTGTTATGTGTTACTGCCAAAAACCACCTCAATATGTGTTCAACAATATCTCCTGAGTACAGTGATACCACCTATGTATAGGTGTGTCGGGTTCTCTGGGGGCTAAATGGCCTTATTTTTAGGTAGCGCATTCCAGTTTTTCAACTTGGAATTTTCACATCGGTCATCATGCACCCATGTCCTATTTGGGACATTTCTGAAGCTGGCCAATGGAATTTACCCCCATCAAACCATATATTTTTGAAAAGTAGACACCCTAGGGTATTTCAAATGCTGGTATTTTAACACTTTCCATGCACTAATTCAACCACTAGTCTTTGTCAAACTTTTGGGTAGTCATTTTTTTGTGTTATTTTTCAGACACATTGTACTTTAAGCATGTATTTTCAGTTCCTGTTATGTGTTACTGCCAAAAACCACCTCAATATGTGTTCAACAACATCTCCTGAGTACAGTGATACCACCTATGTATAGGTGTGTCGGGTTCTCTGGGGGCTAAATGGCCTTATTTTTAGGTAGCGCATTCCAGTTTTTCAACTTGGAATTTTCACATCGGTCATCATGCACCCATGTCCTATTTGGGACATTTCTGAAGCTGGCCAATGGAATTTACCCCCATCAAACCATATATTTTTGAAAAGAAGACACCCTAGGGTTTTTCAAATGCTGATATTTTAACACTTTCCATGCACTAATTCAACCACCAGTCTTTGTCAAACCTTTGGGTAGTCATTTTTTTGTGTTATTTTTCACACACATTGTACTTTAGGCATGGATTTTCAGTTCCTGTTATGTGTTACTGCCAAAAACCACCTCAATATGTGTTCAACAACATCTCCTGAGTACAGTGATACCACCTATGTATAGGTGTGTCGGGTTCTCAGGGGGCTAAATGGCCTTATTTTTTGTAGCGCATTCCAGTTTTTCAACTTGGAATTTTCACATCGGTCATCATGCACCCATGTCCTATTTGGGACATTTCTGAAGCTGGCCAATGGAATTTACCCCCATCAAACCATACATTTTTGAAAAGTGGCCACCTAGGGTTTTTCAAATGCTGATATTTTAACACTTTCCATGCACTAATTCAACCACCAGTCTTTGTCAAACTTTTGGGTAGTCATTTTTTTGTGTTATTTTTCACACACATTGTACTTTAGGCATGGATTTTCAGTTCCTGTTATGTGTTACTGCCAAAAACCACCTCAATATGTGTTCAACAACATCTCCTGAGTACAGTGATACCACCTATGTATAGGTATGTCTGGTTCTCTGGGGGCTAAATGGCCTTATTTTTAGGTAGCGCATTCCAGTTTTTCAACTTGGAATTTTCACTTCGGTCATCATGCACCCATGTCCTATTTGGGACATTTCTGAAGCTGGCCAATGGAATTTACCCCCATCAAACCATATATTTTTGAAAAGAAGACACCCTAGGGTTTTTCAAATGCTGATATTTTAACACTTTCCATGCACTAATTCAACCACCAGTCTTTGTCAAACTTTTGGGTAGTCATTTTTTTGTGTTATTTTTCACACACATTGTACTTTAGGCATGGATTTTTAGTTCCTGTTATGTGTTACTGCCAAAAACCACCTCAATATGTGTTCAACAACATCTCCTGAGTACAGTGATACCACCTATGTATAGGTGTGTCTGGTTCTCTGGGGGCTAAATGGCCTTATTTTTAGGTAGCACATTCCAGTTTTTCAACTTGGAATTTTCACTTCGGTCATCATGCACCCATGTCCTATTTGGGACATTTCTGAAGCTGGCCAATGGAATTTACCCCCATCAAACCATATATTTTTGAAAAGTAGACACCCTAGGGTTTTTCAAATGCTGATATTTTAACACTTTCCATGCACTAATTCAACCACCAGTCTTTGTCAAACTTTTGGGTAGTCATTTTTTTGTGTTATTTTTCACACACATTGTACTTTAGGCATGGATTTTCAGTTCCTGTTATGTGTTACTGCCAAAAAAACACCTCAATATGTGTTCAACAACCTCTCCTGAGTACAGTGATACCACCCATGTATAGGTGTGTTGGGTTCTCTGGGGGCTAAAAGGCCTTATTTTTAGGAAGCCCATTCCATTTTTTCCACTTTGAATTTTCACATCCCATGCACCCATGTCCTATTTAAGACATTTCTGAAGCCGGCCAATGTAATTTACCTCAATCAAACCATATATTTTTGAAAAGTAGACTTCCTAGGGTATTTCAAATGCAGGTATTTTAACACTTTCCATGCACTAATTTAACCACTAGTCTTTGTCAAACTATTGGGCATTCATATTTTTGTGTTATTGTTCACATACATTGTACTTTAGACATGGATTCACAGCTCCTGTTATGTGTTACTACCAAAGAAGACACCAATATGTGGTCACCAACATCTCCTGAGTTCAGTGATACCACCTATGCATAGGTTTGGTGGCTTGTTTGGGGGGTGCAATGCCAAATGTCTGACATGCGTTTGTGATTTTTTTTCACATTTAACATATTTTCTTTGCCTATCGTCTTTTTGGGGGGTCTTTTAACATACCCCAATTTATTTGTTTTCCATGAATGTGCATATATTTGAAAATTTGACACCCCAAGGTATTGTATATGGTGCGCTTTGATGCCTTTGAAGCAACCGTTTTAGCCCAAAAAATTGGAGAAAGTGTATGGTGGTTATTTTTCAATTTTCATTTTTACAGACACATTGCTTTTTGACTATGATTTAGGAGAGACTGTTGTAAGTTATTGCAAAAGAATACTTCAGGTTGTTTTCTGCAAGGCACCCTGAGTACACCTATGCCCCCCATGCATAGGTTTGCCAGGATTTTGGGAAGGTTATGTTACAATTTTATGACTTGTGATTTTAGTTATTAACAATAAGAGTATTTCTTCTGATAGGCCTATCTTTAGTTTGTGGCCTATTGCATACCCCACTTTTATTTATTGCCATGAAAGTGTATATTTTTTAAATGTTGACACCCCAAGGTATTGTATATGGTGTGCTTTGATGCCTTTGAAGCAACCGTTTTAGCCCAAAAAATTGGAGAAAGTGTATGGTGGTAATTTTTCAATTTTCATTTTTACAGACACATTGCTTTTTGACTATGATTTAGGAGAGACTGTTGTAAGTTATTACAAAAACATACTTCAGGTTGTTTTTTGCAAGGCACCCTGAGAACACCTATGTCCCCCATGCATAGGTTTGACAGGGGTTTTGGTTAAAAAAAAAAATAACAGGCCCAATTTTAGAAAAAAATAGAGTTGTGAAATGTAAAAATCTGGCACAGTAAAAGTAAAAAAAAAAAAAAACATCTAATAGTAAACATAACCAAAAAAAAAATATATATATATATATATAACACCAAATGTATTTATTTTTTTAAAAATTGACCATTGTATGGTACCGCTTGAAGCAGTCCCCAATGCAGAGTGCAGGCTGTCCAGGGCAATCAGGACAGTGATATATGGTGTCCCTTCTCTTCCCCCTCTTGGTACAGACTCTGCATTTTTTGTGTGGTTTCTGCTTTGCGGCAGTAGGGGGGATTTTAAAAATAAAATGAGTTGCCCCAACTCTGCTCTCTCCCATCACCGCCCGGGGAGCAGGTGCATCATGGTACAAAATCCCAGTAATAATCTGGAGCTGAAACTGTAAAAAAGTTTTTTTAACTCTGGGGTTTGCTTTTTTGAACAACAAAAAAGCGTTGTGGGTTGCAATCTGCATTAGGTAAATTGCAACCTTTTTGTACCAGGCCCTTGTCTTCCGCATAATTAGGTAGGGCTGCAGCAGCTGATCAGCCAGATCAACCCCACCCATATGCCGGTTATAAGACTTGATGCACACTGGCTTCCTTATGATCTCAGCTCTGCCACGTACAAAAACCGCCACCGTCCTCTCTGTGTGGATGGTGGTAAGAAGGTATACATCCTTCTTGTCTCTGTACTTAAGTGCCAACAGCTCCTCTTGGCGCAGAGCTGAGGTCTCCCCCCTTCGTAGCCGGGTGCGTACAAGTTGTCCTGGGAAACCTGCGCGGTTCTTTTTAATTGTACCGCAAGCTACTGTATCAAAGCAATACAGTAGCTTGAACAAAAGGACACTTGTATAAAAATTGTCTAAGTACAAGTGATACCCTTTGTTCATTAGGGGTAATATCAGGTCCCAGACAATCTTGCCAGTGGTTCCCATATGTTCTGGGCAACCTGGAGGGTCAAGGTGGCTATCCTTTCCCTCATACACCCGGAAGGCCTGAGTATACCCAGTCTCGCTGTCACAGAGCTTATACACCTTTACCCCATATCTGGAGCGTTTGGAAGGAATATACTGCTTGAATCCCAGCCTTCCCTTATACTTCATTAGGGATTCATCAACGCATATATTCCTTCCAGGTGTATAAGCCTCTGCAAACCTGGCAGAAAAGTGGGTTATCAGGGGGCGGATTTTATACAGCCTGTCAAAGTGGGGATGCTCCCTAGGGGGGCACAGGCTGTTGTCGCTGAAGTGCATGAAATGCAGAATCATTTCATACCTCTTCCTCGACATAGTCTGGGAGAAAATGGGGGTAGAGCAGATGGGGCTACTACTCCAGTAGGAGCGAATGGAGGGTTTCTTTATGATGCCCATCAGCATAGTCAATGCCCAGAATTTTTTGAATTCTGGCACATTGATGGGGGCCCATTGCTGCTTTGCCAAATATGTTCCAGGCTTTGCAGCACGGAACTGATGGGCATATAAATTAGTTTGGGCGACAATGTTCCCCAATATATCATCGCCCAGAAACACTTCCAGAAACTGCTGGGGGCTAAAACCTGCCACATCTATATTTATGCCAGCATTTGCTGTGAAGGGTGGGATATCTGGCCTCTGGAGATGAGGCGTTACCCACTCTTCAGCAGCAATGGCAGCAACACGCCTCCTTCTGGCAGGGGGGCTAGCAGGGGGGCTGGCAGGGGGGGTAGCAGGGGGGCTGGCAGGGGGGCTAGCAGCCACAGATACATCACTATCAGTTGAGACTGCATCTAGTGATGTATCTGAGGACATGGCAGGGTCAAAATTGGGGTCTGAGTCAGAAATAGAGGCATCTGACTCTGATGCAAGGATGGCATACGCCTCCTCAGCACTATATCTTTTCTGTGACATTTTTGTATCTGTCACAGAAAACAATTACTAAAAAAAATTAAATTAACTAAATTAATTAACTAAATTAACTAGCAAAAAAGTACATCTATGCTACTGCCAGTGATTTATAGCGATCACTGGCAAGCTAGGGGTTAATGGCTCTGAAAATTAAATTAACTAAATGTTTCTGAAAAGAGCCTTTGGGTTTTTAAAAAATTACAACAACAAAATTAACCCCTAAAAAAATGCACAGACAGCAAAAAAGTACAGCTATGCAACTGCCAGTGATTTATAGCGATCACTGGCAAGCTAGGGGTTAATGGCTCTGAAAATTAAATTAAATTAACTAAATGAATTAACTAAATTAACTAGCAAAAAAGTACAGCTATGCTACTGCCAGTGATTTATAGCGATCACTGGCAAGCTAGGGGTTAATGGCTCTGAAAATTAAATTAACTAAATGTTTCTGAAAAGAGCCTTTGGGTTTTTAAAAAATTACAACAACAAAATTAACCCCTAAAAAAATGCACAGACAGCAAAAAAGTACAGCTATGCAACTGCCAGTGATTTATAGCAATCACTGGCAAGCTAGGGGTTAATGGCTCTGAAAATTAAATTAACTAAATGTTTCTGAAAAGAGCCTTTGGGTTTTTAAAAAATTACAACAACAAAATTAACCCCTAAAAAAATGCACAGACAGCAAAATGCAGCAAAAAAAAAAGTGCACCTATGCTACTGCCAGTGATATATAGTGATCACTGGCAAGCTAGGGGTTAATGGCTCTGAAAATTAAATTAAATTAACTAAATGTTTCTGAAAAGAGCCTTTGGGTTTTTAAAAAATTACAACAACAAAATTAACCCCTAAAAAAATGCACAGACAGCAAAATGCAGCAAAAAAAAAGTGCACCTATGCTACTGCCAGTGATATATAGTGATCACTGGCAAGCTAGGGGTTAATGGCTTTGAAAAGAGCCTTTGGTTCTATATTTTTTAACAAATAAAAGAAATAAATCTCTCTCTCTGCTAAATACAGGTCTCTCTCTCTCTCCAACAAAATGGCAAGTGAGGAGAGGGAGGGAGATCCACACTGATCATAGTCAATATTTACAAATATTGACATGATCAGACAAATGGGGTATTTTATTATTATTATTTTTTTAGGGTGGGAGGCTCAGATTGGGTGACCCTAGCTTGCCCCTATGATGATGCAGGCTAGGGACACCCCCAGAGGCCCCATGATGCACTGGGCATCGCCATCTTGGATGCCTAGTGAAGGGGGAGGGGGGGGCTATTTAGGGCTTTTTTTTATTTTATTCGTTTTTTTTTTTTTTTTTACTTTTTTACTTTTATTTTACAACTAACTAAGTGCCTCGACCCACCGAGGCACTTAGCACACAAGCAGAGCATCGGAAGCGTGTCCGATCGCTTCCGATGCTCTGAAACACTGCCGGGCACCACGTGGAGCGAAACCGGAAGTGATCACTCGTGGGGGAGGGATCAATCCGGTCCCGGTACTCGGGAACAGTATTGCAGGATGCCTAGACCTCAAGGCAAGCCTGCAATACTGTTAGAGCAGCTGGAAGCGATTTCGATCGCTTCCAGTGCTCTGTTAAACCGACGACGTATGCCATACGTCCTCGGTCGTTAAGTGCTCTTTTTCTGAGGACGTATGGCATACGTCATTGGTCGTTAAGGGGTTAAAGGAACCTTCATTCGTCAGGAGTTGCCGGAAGAAGATGATGGATCTGCGTCGGCTGCTTCAAGATGGTCCCGCTCCGCGCCGGATGGATGAAGATAGAAGACGCCGCCAGGATGAACATGTCTACCGGTCTGGATGTCCTCTTCTTGCCGGATAGGATGAAGACTTCGGACCCTCTTCTGGACCTCTTCTTGCCGGATAGGATGAAGACTTCGGACCCTCTTCTGGACAGATCAGTGATACCCGGCGTGGTGAAGATAAGGTAGGGAGATCTTCAGGGGCTTAGTGTTAGGTTTTTTAAGGGGTGTTTGGGTTAGATGAGGGGTATGTGGGTGGTGGGTTGTAATGTTGGGGGGGTATTGTATGTTTTTTTTTACAGGCAAAAGAGCTGATTTCTTTGGGGCATGCCCCGCAAAAGGCCATTTCAAGGGCTGGTAAGGTAAAAGAGCTGTTAACTTTTTATTTTAGAATAGGGTAGGGCATTTTTTTATTTTGGGGGGCTTTGTTATTTTTTTAGGGGGCTTAGAGTAGGTTTAATTAGTTTAAAATTCTTGTAATCTTTTTTATTTTTTGTAATTGAGTGTTTGTTTTTTTTGTAATTTAGTTTAGTTGATTTAATTGTCGATAATTGTAGATAGTTTAGTTAATTAATTTATTGATAGTGTAGTGTTAGGTTTAATTGTAACTTAGGTTAGGATTGATTTTACAGGTAATTTTGTACTTATTTTAACTAGGTAGCTATTAAATAGTTATTAACTATTTAATAGCTATTGTACCGAGTTTAAATAAATACAAAGTTGCCTGTAAAATAAATATAAATCCTAAAATAGCTACAATGTAATTATTCGTTATATTGTAGCTATATTAGGGTTTATTTTACAGGTAAGTATTTAGCTTTAAATAGGATTAATTTATTTAATAAGATTTATTTTATTTTGTTAGATTTAAATTATATTTAACTTAGGGGGGTGTTAGTGTTAGGGTTAGACTTAGCTTTAGGGGTTAATACATTTATTAGAGTAGCGGCGAGGTCCGGTCGGCAGATTAGGGGTTAATAAGTGTAGTTAGGTAGCGGCGACATTGGGGGGGCAGATTAGGGGTTAATAAATATTATGTAGGTGTCGGCGATGTTAGGGGCAGCAGATTAGGGGTACATAGGGATAATGTAGGTTGTGGCGGTGTGCGGTCGGCAGATTAGGGGTTAAAAAATTTTATTAGAGTGGCGGCGATGTGGGGGGACCTCGGTTTAGGGGTACATAGGTAGTTTATGGGTGTTTGTGTACTTTAGAGCACAGTAGTTAAGAGCTTTATAAACCGGCGTTAGCCCATAAAGCTCTTAACTCCTGACTTTTTTCTGCGGCTGGAGTTTTGTCGTTAGAGTTCTAACGCTCACTTCAGCCAAGACTCTAAATACCAGCGTTAAAAAGATCCCATTGAAAAGATAGGTAGAATTAACGTAAGGGGATCTGCGGTATGGAAAAGTCGCGGCTGGAAAGTGAGCGTTAGACCCTTTCCTGACTGACTCTAAATACCAGCGGGCGGCCAAAACCAGTGTTAAGACCCTTTAACGCTGGTTTGGACGCCTAACGCAGAACTCTAAATCTAGGCATTAGGGTTTATTTTATAGGTAAGTATTTAGTTTTAAATAGGAATAATTTAGTTAATATTATTAATATTATTTAGATTTATTTTAATAATAATTAAGTTAGGGGTGTTAGAGTTAGGTAGGGTTAATATAGTTAATATATATAATAACTATATTAACTATATTAACCCTAATATAATTAGGGTTAATATGGTTAATATATATAATATAATAACTATATTAACTATATTAACCCTAAAATAATAAGGGTTAATATAGTTAATATAGGTGGTCGGCAGTGTAGGGGGATTAGATTAGGGGTAATACATTTATTATAGGTGGCGGCGGTGTAGGGGGATTAGATTACATGTAAAAGAGCTGATTACTTTGTGACAATGCCCCGCAAAAGGCCCTTTTAAGGGCTGGTAAAAGAGCTGGTTACTTTGGGGCAATGCCCCACAAAAGGCCCTTTTGAGGGCTGGTAATAGAGCTGGTTACTTTGGGGCAATGCCACGCAAAAGGCCCTTTTCAGGGCTATTTGTAGGGTTAGATTTAGGTTTAGTGGTAGGGAAATTTTAGTATTTTAGGGGTTAATAAATTTAATATATTTGGTGGCGGTATAGGGGGATTAGATTAGGGGTTAATAATTTCAATATAGGTGGCTGCGGTGTAAGGGGGTCAGATTAGGGGGTAGTACATATAATATAGGTGGCGACGGTGTAGGGGGCTCACATTAGGGGTTAATATAGTTTAAATAGGTGGCGGCGGTGTAGGGGGATCATATAAGGGGTTAATATAGTTTAAATAGATGGCGGCGGTGTAGGGGGCTCACATTAGGGGTTAATATCGTTTAAATAGGTGGCGGCGGTGTAGGGGGCGCACATTAGGGGGTAATATAGTTAATGTAGGTGGTGGTGGGGTAGGGGGCTCACATTAGGGGGTAAAACATTTAATGTAGCTGGCGGCGGTGTAGGGGGGTCAGATTAGGGGGTAAGACATATGTAGCTGGCGGCGGGGTCCAGGAGCAGCAGTTTAGGGGTTAATATATTTATTATTAGGAGTGAGAGGGGGATTGCGGATAGAGGGGTATACGTGTCGGGCTATGTTTGGGAGGCATGTTAGACAGTACTGGAGATTTCATAAGTTAGTCAGTTTTTTTATGCGGTGGCAGTTTCTAAAGTGCCGTAAGTCACTGGCGACTCCAGAAATTTGTACTTACGCAGATTTCTGGACATCGCTAGTTTGTCAGACTTATGGCACTTTAGCATCTGACGGTGCCGTATATAAGATAGCTCGAGTTGCGAGCTGAAACTACAGGCGGCGCAGGTTTCTACGCTTGCGCCGAAACCTGCGCCGTATATCGGATCGCGCCCCTGGTTTGTTATTCTCGAGTGCACTTTGAAATTTTCTACAACCTGTAATGGAGGCATTAAAAAAACATATTAATAGTTTCATTAAATTTAAAGTTAATGACAAAGATATTGAGAGAATTGACCATAAATTCTAGGACACATATAACATTCAGTATATTTTGGGTTGCATTGATTGCACCTATCGTGCAATTTGTGCCCCACATCAAGAGACGTAAATATATGTAAATCAAAACGTCTGTCATTCTCTCAATGATCTAATTGTGCATAACCAACAATGCAAAAGGATCTCTCTCTTGTTGATTTTTCTGGTAGAGTAGAGCACATGATGCATTTATTTTGAGACAATCTTCATTTCATGGAGATTTTGTGTCAGGTAAAAATATCTTCTGGATGTTTACTTGGTAAGAGAATATTATTGTAAAAATGTTTCTTGACTTTTTGTTGTTTGATAATGAAATTAACTTATTTATTTTCCTTTTAAGGGGATCCTGGTTATCCACCTTGCAATTTGTTATTAACTCCAATTGGCAGTCATCAAACAACAACTCAAAGGCGATACAAATGATACACTCTCTGGAGCAAGATCCGCTGTCGAAAGAAGATTTAATATCCTCAAAAGCTGGTTCAGATGTTTGCACAAAACAGGAGGCGCATTAAAGTATAGCCCATCAAAAGCGTCAGATATAATATCTGTATGCTGCATACTGCACCACCATATTGCACAACCATACTGCACAACCATGCTGCACAACCATATTGCACAACCATACTGCACAACCATGCTGCACAACCATATTGCACAACCATATTGCACAACCATACTGCACAACCATACTGCACAACCATACTGCACAACCATATTGCACAACCATACTGCACAACCATACAGCACAACCATATTGCACAACCATACTGCACAACCATATTGCACAACCATACTGCACAACAATAATGCACAACCATACTGCACAACCATATTGCACAACCATATTGCACAACCATACAGCACAACCATATTGCACAACCATACTGCACAACCATACTGCACAACCATACTGCACAACCATATTGCACAACCATACTGCACAACCATATTGCACAACCATACTGCACAACCATACTGCACAACCATGCTGCACAACCATATTGCACAACCATATTGCACAACCATATTGCACCACCATACTGCACAACCATATTGCACAACCATATTGCACAACCATATTGCACAACCATACAGCACAACCATACTGCACAACCATATTGCACAACCATACATTAGAACCATTAGCACAACCATATTGCACAATCATATTGCAAACCATACTGCACAACCATATTGCACAACCATATTGCACAACCATACTGCTCAACCATATTGCACAACCATACTGCTCAACCATATTGCACAACCATATAGCACAACCATACAGCACAGCCATACAGAACAACAATACAGCACAACCATATTGCACAACCATACTACACAACCATGCTGCACAACCATATTGCACAACCATGCTGCAAAACCATACTGCACAACCATACTGCACAACCATACTGCACAACTATGCTGCACAACCTTACAGCACAACCATACTGCACAACCATACTGCACAACCATACAGAACAACCATACTGTACAACCTTGATGTACAACCATACAGCACAACCATACTGCACAACCATACTGCACAACCACATTGCACAACCATACTGCACAACCACATTGCACAACCATACTGCACAACTATACTGCACAAACATGATGCAGAACCATATTGCGCAAGTTCACAACCATACTGCACAACCATGCTGCACGACCATACAGAACAACCATGCTGCAAAGCCATACAGAACAACCATATTGCACAATCATGCTGCACAATCATGCTGCACAACCATGCTGCACAACCATACAGCACAACCATACTGCACAACCATGCTGCTCAACCACACAGCACAACCATGCTGCACAACCATGCTGCACAACCATGCAGCACAACCATACAACACAACCATACAGCACAACCATACTACACAACCATACTGCACAACCATGCAGCACAACCATACTGCACAACCACACAGCACAACCATATTGCACAACCATATTACACAACAATATTGCACAACCATATTGCACAACAATACAGCACAACCATATAGCACAACCATGCTGCACAACCATAAAGCACAACCATACAGCACAACCATACTGCACAACCATGCTGCACAATCATGCAGCACAACCATACAACACAACCATACAGCACAACCATACTACACAACCATACTGCACAACCATGCAGCACAACCATACTGCACAACCATGCAGCACAACCATACTGCACAACCATACTGCACAACCACACAGCACAACCATATTGCACAACCATACAGCACAAACATACTGCACAACCATATTACACAACAATATTGCACAACCATACTGCACAACAATACAGCACAACCATATAGCACAACCATGCTGCACAACCATAAAGCACAACCATACAGCACAACCATACTGCACAATCATACAGCACATCCATCCAGCACAACCACACAGCATAATCATACTGCACAACCATACTGCACAACCATACTGCACAACCATACAGCACAATCATACTGCACAACCATACTGCACAACCATACTACACAACCATACAGCACAACCATACTGCACAACCATACAGCTCAACCATACAGCACAACCATACTGCCTAATCATATTGCACAACCATACAGCACAACCATACAGCACAACCATACTGTACAAGTTCACAACCATACTGCACAACCATGCTGCACAAACATGCTGGTCAACCATACAGCACAACCATGCTTCACAACCATACTGCACCACCATATTGCACAACCATATTGCACAATCACGCTGCACAACCATGCTGCACAACCATACTGCACAACCATACTGCACAACCATACAGCACAACCCTGCTGCACAACCATGCTGTACAACTATATAGCACAACCATAAAGCACAACCCTGCTGCACAACCATGCAGCACAACTATTCTGCACAACCATACTGCACAACCATACTGCACAACCATACAGCACAACCATACAGCACAACCCTGCTGCACAACCATGCTGCACAACTATTCTGCACAACCATACTGACAACCACATTGCACAACCATACAGCACAACCATACAGCACAACCATACTGCACAATCATGCTGCACAACCATACTGCACAAGTTCACAACCATGCTGCACAACCATACAGCACAACCATATAGCACAACCATGCTGCACAACCATACTGCACAACCATACAGCACAACCATACAGCACAACCCCTGCTGCACAACCATGCTGCACAACTATACTGCACAACCATACAACACAACCACATAGTTGCCAACAGTCCCTGATTTCCAGGGACAGTCCCTGGATTTTGTTGTATGTCCCTGGATTTTTTTGTCCCTGTAAATGTCTCTGAAAATCTCTTGGTGCTGTAATCTGTATAATAAACTATGGATAATCTAAATTATACTATTATTTCAAATGGGTGTGTTTTGATTGCAGAACTGAGTGGGCGGAGCATTTGAAAAGTAGGTTGTCAATACTCCAGTAACCCGCTTGCTTGCTCTGCTGCAAAATGTCCCTGGAATTTTTTTTTTAAATGTTGGCAACTATGCAACCATACAGCACAACCCTGCTGCACAACCATACTGCACAAGTTCACAACCATACTGCACAACCATGCTGCACAACCATACAGCACAACCATACAACACAACCATACTGCACAACCATACAGCACAACCATACAGCATAAACCCTGCTGCACAACCATGCTGCACAACTATACTGAACAACCATACAGCCCAACCATACTGCACAACTATGCAGCACAACCATGCTGAGGAGAAAATATTAACATTGAACCAAACATGCTGCACAACTATGCTGCACAACCATACAGCACAACCCTGCTGCACAACCATGCTGCACAACTATTCTGCACAACCATACTGCACAACCACATTGCACAACCATACTGCACAAGTTTGCAACCATACTGCACAACCATGCTGCATAACCATACAGCACAACCATACAGCACAACCATATTGCACAACCATGCTGCACAACCATGCTGCATAACCATACTGCACAACCATACTGCACAGCCATACAGCACAACCATACTGCACAACCATGCTGCACAACCATGCTGCACAACCATACAGCACAACCATGCTGCACAAACATGCTGCACAACCATGCAGCACAACCATTCTGCACAACCATGCTGCACAACCATACTGCACAACCATGCTGCACAACCATATTGCACAACCATATTGCACAACCATATTGCACAACCATATTGCACAACCATACAGCACAACCATACAGCACAACCATACTGCACAACCATGCAGCACAACCATACTGCACAACCATGCTGCACAACCATGCTGCACAACCATGCTGCACAACCATACATCACAACCATACTTCACAACCATGCTGCACATCCATGCTGCACAACCATACAGCACAACCATACTGCACAATCATACAGCACATCCATCCAGCACAACCACACAGCACAATCAAACTGCACAACCATACTGCACAACCATACTGCACAACCATACAGCTAAAGGATAAAGCACAACCATACTGCACAATAATACAACACATCCATCCAGCACAACCACACAGCACAATCATACTGCACAACTATACTAAACAACCATACTGCCCAACCATACAGCTCAAGGATGCAGCACAACCATACTGCACAACCATACAGCACAACCATACTGGACAACCATGCTGCACAACCATACAGCATAAACCCTGCTGCACAACCATGCTGCACAACTATACTGAACAACCATACAGCCCAACCATACTGCACAACTATGCAGCACAACCATGCTGAGGAGAAAATATTAACATTGAACCAAACATGCTGCACAACTATACTGCACAACCATACAGCACAACCCTGCTGCACAACCATGCTGCACAACTATTCTTCACAACCATACTGCACAACCACATTGCACAACCATACTGCACAAGTTTGCAACCATACTGCACAACCATGCTGCATAACCATACAGCACAACCATACAGCACAACCATATTGCACAACCATGCTGCACAACCATGCTGCATAACCATGCTGCACAACCATACTGCACAACCATACAGCACAACCATACTGCACAACCATGCTGCACAGCCATACAGCACAACCATACTGCACAACCATGCTGCACAACCATACAGCACAACCATGCTGCACAAACATGCTGCACAACCATACAGCACAACCATTCTGCACAACCATGCTGCACAACCATACAGCACAACCATACAGCACAACCATACTGCACAACCATGCAGCACAACCATACTGCACAACCATGCTGCACAACCATGCTGCACAACCATACAGCACAACCATACTTCACAACCATGCTGCACATCCATGCTGCACAACCATACAGCACAACCATACTGCACAATCATACAGCACATCCATCCAGCACAACCACACAGCACAATCAAACTGCACAACCATACTGCACAACCATACTGCACAACCATACAGCTCAAGGATACAGCACAACCATACTGCACAATAATACAACACATCCATCCAGCACAACCACACAGCACAATCATACTGCACAACTATACTAAACAACCATACTGCCCAACCATACAGCTCAAGGATGCAGCACAACCATACTGCACAACCATACAGCACAACCATACTGGACAAGTTCACAACCATACTGCACAACCATACAGCACAAGTTCACAACCATACTGCACAACCATGCTACACAACCATACAGCTCAAGGATGCAGCACAACCATACTGCACAACCATACAGCACAACCATACAGCACAAGTTCACAACCATACTGCACAACCATACAGCACAAGTTCACAACCATACTGCACAACCATGCTACACAACCATACAGCACAACCATGCTTCACAACCATACTGCACAACCATATTGCACAACCATGCTTCACAACCATGCTGCACAACCATACTGTACAACCATACTGCACAACCATACAGCACACCCATACAGCACAACCCTGCTGCACAACCATGCTGCACAACTATACTGCACAACCATACAGCACACCCATACAGCACAACCCTGCTGCACAACCATACTGCACAACCATACAGCACACCCATACAGCACAACCCTGCTGCACAACTATGCTGCACAACCATACTGCAAAACTATGCTGCACAACCATGCTGAGGAGAAAATATTAACATTGAGATTGGGAATTTACAAATAGATGAATTCTCATGTGATGTTTGTAATGAAAATGTGGCAAATAATACTCTAGATAGTATAATTCAGAATTACTTTTGTTTATGTTTACTTTAAAATAATCATAAAAAACAATTCTTAGAAAAATGGCTATTAATCATATATATTGACAAATGTAATATAAAATATCAGATTTAAAAATATAAGATGTTATTTTTTAAAAAATGAAATGGATACATAAAACATGAAAGTGAATTTTATGAATATTCAAATCACAGCACATTATTATAATATTAATCCAATATTGTTCATGATGTCGCAAAATATGAACTTACAAAATTCTACAAAAAAATGTTGAAACTCGCAACGCACAATGAGGCTAAAGACCGCTGCTTCATAACCCTGTCTGCCTGCTCTGATGAGGCGGACAGGAATCGCCGGAATTCAACCCGATCGAGTACGATCAGGTTGATTGACACCTCTCTGCTGACGTCCCATTGGCCGAGAGTCTGCAGGGGGTGGCGTTGCACCAGCAGCTCTTGTGAGCTGCTGGTGCAATGCTGAATACGGAAAGCGTATTGCTCTTCGCATTCAGCGATGTCTGTCGGACCTGATCTGCACTGTCGGATCAGGTCCGACTGATATTTGATAATTAGGCCTCAATATTTGAAATAAAATTACTCTACTTACATTAAACACTTACAACACATATCATAACATAAAAACACACCTCTTTGCGAAACATATAGCACAAACAATTGCAAAAAATTCTTAAAATTACACATATTCATTGCCAACATAATGCGAGTACCTTTATATAATTACGCAAAAACAACATAGGGCTCCATTACATATACGGTGCAGGCTTCAGCGCAAGCGTTGAAACCCATGCCGCCCGTAATTTCACCTCGCACATTGGGGTATTACATATACTGCACAGTTAGATGCTAGACTGGCGTAAATAGGACAAACTTGCGATCTCCTGAAATGTGCGCAAATACACATTTTAGTAGTTGCAAGTAACTTACGCCAGTCTTGTGTCCGCGGAAAGTGTCAATAAAGAGTTGTTTTATGCAAATTAGGTTAATGCGTAAAAAACGAACCTGGAATTCAAATAAAAATGCGACACGTAATTATGATATTCAAATTCATATATAAACCCATGGGCAACCGCCATTTTCTTCAGTGTGTTTGGATTATTCGTTCAGCTACAACAGACTACACTGGAGTGGAGGATTAGTGAGAGTAGAGAGAGAGGCGCAAACAGAGGAGTTAGCTAGGTCGCATTGTTATTGAGTAAGCTTGTACACTTACACATATTCTTACATATTGCACACATTGCATACATATATATTTAAATACATACTGTTTTTTTTTTTCTAACACCTCACACATATTTTATTTGAGTTTTACAGAATGATAGGCTGTTTGGTTGTGATTGTGTGTGATTGAAATGGGAGTGTGAGTGTGTGATTTAGTGTGAGGATGGCAGGGAGAGGTAGGGAGGAGGGGAGGAGGGGAGAGGAGTGGCAGGGAGAGGAATATTGGAGAGGACAGGAGGAACAGTGGGGTCCCCGTCAGGGAGTAAGTGGAGTGGGGAGAGGGAGAGCCAGAAGGGATGATGGGAGGGAAGATGCAGAGAGCTCCAGAGAGCAGGCACGTCCAGGAGAGGGACAGAGGGTGCACATGGGGACAGAAGGGGGGAGGAGGGAGAGGATAGGGAGGAACCCACATCAGGGACATCACAGGGAGAAAGCCAAGTGGCCATGGAGGATGGGAGGTTGTGATGTCCCAACTTCTCATTTGCGGAAAATGTTGCCCTTGTCCAGGCCATCATGGACAATTACAATGCCCTCTTCAGGCAGGAGAAGGGCAAAGGTATTGTCAAAAAGAGAAAAACTGCATGGTTGGCAGTAGAGGATGCCGTCAACAGTGTGGCCCCACAGAGGAGAACTGTTGAGGGCCTGAAAAAGCGCTGGAATGACTGCAAGAGGCGGGTCAAAGAAAATATGGGGCAGGAAGCTATGCACCAGAAGGGAACAGGCAGTGGTCCATCCCTGGATATAGAGTATAATACCTGGCAGGAGATGATATGCAGGTCCCTGAGTATCACAGCAGTCCGTGGACTTCCAGGGGCTCGTGACTCAGGGGCTGCAACCACAGCACAGCATGCTGGTGAGTAACATCCCACACAACAATATTATATGTATTTGAGATATAACATCCTTTAATATCACACATTCATTTATACGATGAGGAGCATGGTATTTGGCATACTAACAAAAACATCTACAATTATACTTGACATTACTGCTACTTAACACAATGCAATTCATGGTATGAGGTGGAATAGTGCAATACTAACATGTCTCAGAGTAACACAGGCTAAAAGCCACATGTAATTGTATGCCCACATGGACATATATCTGACTGTACTAATCCCTCTCATCCTTTGACTCTTCCACAGAACCTCCTGTCACGAGGATGCAAACATCCATGCCACCACCACCACCACTAGTCTTCCTTCAACCGCAAGAACAGTATGCTCCCAGGCATGAGCATGGTTGGATGGCTTCAGTTGAGGACCCGGGAGTGATGACATATGACCCCTGGCATGATTCTTGGCCAGAGGAATATCCTTCCTTTGGCTTTGAGGGGGAGCCAAGACAGCCACAAAGGGTCCATGTATTCACCCCCCACAACAAAATCTCATGTCAGTCATGGATTTTACCCACAGACGGTCACAAGAAGTGCCAATTGGAGAAGCTGAGTGGTCACACACTGGTCACCAGTGGGACTATCAATCAACCATAAGAGCTCCCCCATCCTCATTCATGGGATGACCTCCCCCATCCTCATCCATGGGACAACCTCCCCCATCCTCCCTCATTCATTGGACAAGCTCCACCATCTGCAGATGGAAATATAACCAAAACTACAGCTGCACCTCAAGCACCATCAGATGCAGCTGAACCTGCCCCACGAGCACCATTAGATGCAGTTAAACCTGCCCCAACAGCACCAGTAGATGCAGCTAAACCTACCCCATGAGCACCGGTAGATGCAGGTGAACCTGCCCCACAAGCACAAGCAGATGCAGGTGAACATGCCAAACAAGCAACTAGAAGCCCTGTTGCTCAAGAGCCTGTGGATGCATTGTATTCTCCCCTGTGTGAGGAATACATTGCTCTCCTGAGGAGAATCATAACAAGCACTGAGAGCACACAAAGAGGCCAAAAGAGGTTCTTCAGGAGGCAAGAGAGGATACAACAACTTAGCATAGAGCTGCAGAGGGACATGGCAGCATTGTTAAGTGCAAGTGTTCAGAACCAGTCACAGATGATACAAATTCTGTCTGATATGCAGATGCAGATGGACAATAGATGGAGAGAACAAAATCAACTCTTGGGTGTGTTGGTTGAGCACTTTACACACCAGTAGGACACTGTTTCCAGCATATCATCTGTGGCCACCACCCCAGCAGAAGCACCAGAATCTTCTAAAACCAAGAAAAAAAGAATATTCACTACAGGCACCTCAGCTCCTTCATCCAAGAAACCACAAAAATAAATAAATATTATTATAGTTCACCATAAACCTTATCCTCTGTTATTTACCATGTCATTGTCATACACATTCATGTAAGATGTGTTTTATTACACTAATATTGTTAAAACATATAATTAGTGATGTCGCGAACATAAAAATTTGGGTTCGCGAACGGCGAACGCGAACTTCCGCAAATGTTTGCGAACCGGCGAACCGGGCGAACCGCCATAGACTTCAATAGGCAGGCGAATTTTAAAACCCACAGGGACTCTTTCTGGCCACAATAGAGATGGAAAAGTTGTTTCAAGGGGACTAACACCTGGACTGTGGCATGCCGGAGGGGGATCCATGGCAAAACTCCCATGGAAAATTACATAGTTGATGCAGAGTCTGGTTTTAATCCATAAAGGGTATAAATCACCTAACATTCCTAAATTGTTTGGAATAACGTGCTTTAAAACATCAGGTATGATGTTGTATCGATCAGGTAGTGTAAGGGTTACGCCCGCTTCACAGTGCGCAGTGTAGGTGATATACCTGCCCTGACCATGCTTTGCAGACCAGGTATCAGTGGTCAGATGGACCCTTGCCCCAACACTGTGTGCCAGACATGCCATTATAGCAGACTTATATGGCTTTGGCGTTGTTTTTTGGTAATTAGAAGGCTGCTAAATGCCACTGCGCACCACACGTGTTTTATGCCCAGCAGTGAAGGGGTTAATTAGGGAGCATGTAGGGAGCTTGTAGAGTTAATTTTAGCTTAAGTGTAGTGTAGTAGACAACCCAAAGTTTTGATCTAGGCCCATTTTGGTATATTTAATGCCACCATTTCACCTCCAAATGCGATCAAATAAAAAAAAATTGTTCACTTTTTCACAAACTTTAGGTTTCTCACAGAAATTATTATGGCATAAATGGTTGTAAATGCTTCTCTGGGATCCCCTTTGTTCAGAAATAGCAGACGTTTTTGGCTTTGGCGTTGCTTTTTGGTAATTAGAAGGCTGCTAAATGCCACTGCGCACCACATGTGTTTTATGCCCAGCAGTGAAGGGGTTAATTAGGGAGCATGTAGGGAGCTTGTAGAGTTAATTTTAGCTTAATTGTAGTGTAGTAGACAACCCAAAGTATTGATCTAGGCCCATTTTGGTATATTTCATGCCACCATTTCACCGCCAAATGCGATCAAATTTAAAAAAAACTTAATTTTTTTCGCAATTTTAGGTTTCTCACTGAAATTATTTACAAACAGCTTGTGCAATTATGGCACAAATGGTTGTAAATGCTTCTCTTGGATCCCCCTTGTTCAGAAATAGCAGACATATATGACTTGGTGTTGCTTTCTGGTAATTAGAAGGCCGCTAAATGCTGCTGCACATCACACGTGTATTATGGCTAGCAGTGAAGGGATTAATTAGGTAGTTTGTAGAGAGCTTGCAGGGTTAATTTTAGCTTTAGTGTAGAGATCAGCCTCCCACCTGACACATCAGACCCCCTGATCCCTCCCAAACAGCTCCCTTCCCTCCCCCACCCCACAATTGTCCCCGCCATCTTAAGTACTGGCAGAAAGTCTGCCAGTACTAAAATAAAAGGTTTTTTTAAAAAATTATTTTTTTTTTTAGCATATTTAAATATGCTGTGGTGTAGCATCCCCCCTTAGCCCCCAACCTCCCTGATCCCCCCCAAAACAGCTCTCTAACCCTCCCCATCTGCCTTATTGGCAGCCATCTTGGGTACTGGCAGCTGTCTGCTATTATTTCACAGTCAAAAAAGTGTTGGTTTTTTTAAATGTACACTACTGTTACACCAGATATGAGTGGTGGCACTGGGCAAGTGGGTACAGTATACGCTGTAAGCCTGAAACACACGCTGGCAGGCAGGCAACTGCAATTAGATTACACAGGGAAAAAAAAAGAAGCAGACTGATGTTCTAGCCCTAAAAAGGGCTTTTTGGGGTGCTGTCCTTACAGCAGAGATCAGATGAGTCCTTCAGGACTGTAGTGGAGACTGAATAAACTAGCCTAGCTATCGATTTCCCTATTAAATCAGCATCAGCTACACTGTCCCTCCTCTCACTAAGAATGCAGCTTCCGAATGAATCTAAAATGGATGTTGTCCAGGAGGTGGGAGGGTCTGGGAGGGAGGGTCTGCTGCTGATTGGCTGGAATGTGTCTTCTGACTGTGAGGTATAGGGTCAAAGTTTACTCAATGATGAGGAATAGGGGGCGGACCGAACATCGCATATGTTCAGTCCGCGGTGAACGCGAACATGCTATGTTCGCCGGGAACTATTCGCCGGCGAACTATTCGCGACATCACTAATGATTGCCCATTCTTCTCTCCAAGTATTGGTGATTGTTTTAAGAAGAATTATAAAGTAAATAAGCATGTGTATGTACACAATGTGATAAAGTAATGAGATATCATTATACCTACAAGTTCCATGCATTTGATAAGGTTGTGGCTTCAAAATATACAAAATCAGCTATTTCAAATGCACAAATAAAGCTTAAAAAAACAAATCTCATAGTATACTGTCCCTTTAACTATTTGAGATGCTGCTTAAATGTATGTGTTTGTTAAGGCTTCCAGGGAGTTACGTTGGTTTTTTAGTCAGTGCAAGGGTTGCTGCACCTGCAATATGTGGCGAGATGAGAATGGAGTACATTTTCTGAATCCTGCACGCATAAGTCCTTACGCTGTATATTGGATACCAAATTGCGCGGCTGTTCTATGTTAATCTGTGGGAGAAAAAAATACGCCCGACGGGTGAAATATACGCGCGTAACTTGTATGCTATGCCGTAAATGTAATACCAAATTCTCGTAAAAAAACGGCGGCGCAAGCTTTTGCGGGCAACGCCGCATATGTAATGGAGCCCAAACTTTTTAGAATCGGGCTCCTAGTGTGTATGTGTGTAAACATTATTGTGTGACTGTATTTATGTTACTATATCACTGTGTGCATGTGTATGTATATGTGTATCACTGCTTCCGTATATGTACTGTTGACTCGTGTGTGTTCGTTGGCATGTGTGTAAATGTGTCTATCTATGTGTGTATCACTAAATATTTTCCAACTTTGTTTGATAAGTCAAAATAATTGATTTATATACTTATCATAAAAAATATAAGTATTGAAAAGGAATCCACACAACGCCGACAACAGATACTGTAAATGGTAAATGTAAAATGTTGAATTAATTATGTATTTAACTTCAGCTACTCCTTGGTTTAATAGGAAATATAATGAGCTTCAGTTTGAAATCTCCTGAAAATTAAATCATATTAATAGAAGAATCTTAGAAAAATATTAACCTAGAAACTCAAAGAACAGTAATAATGAGGCAAATAGTTTTCTTCTAAGATCGCTTTTTTCTATTGGGGCACAACTAATTGAGGATAGTAGCAGGTTTATTTGGCTAAATGTGACAGCTTTTAAAGAATTTAGGTTATGTTAGGTATGGCTAATTATTTTCCTAGAAAAAAGAAAGCTAAAAATGTTTAACCTTTTTGTGAAAGTAACTTTTATAACTTAAGACGCTTTTGAAAATCAAAGTAGAAGTCCCAGGAAAGAGAATTCAGTATGGGGTTAATATGCATATTTAAATAGCTGTGGGCACAGGAGAATACTTGCTAACCAGAAGTTCAGAAAGCACAATGGAGCGACAAAAATGTTTCCACCTGTGAGAATACAATAAAGAATGATGCATCAGAGATATGGGCAACAACCCAAGTGCATGGAAAATAAGGTTCATTGTGTAGCCAATATTCCATGACATGACCCCAGCATGATCCCCCTAGGGGACTTAGGGTTGCTTGTATGAATGGGTGCACTAAGCACACAAAAAAGAAATGTGTTTGTAACGTAGGTCATATTAGCTGTGGGCATATTACTGTATCATAATTCAAAGCAATTCATGTTAATAGAAAGAAGTAGAGAGGCTTCACCAGATGCACAACTTACAGGCTTTATTGTGAAATACAATATTAATATTGAAAAACAGTCCTTCTTCTGCCTTTCTATTAAGCAGATAAATTACAAATCACCTGAGTATTAGAAGACCCACAAGTTTCAGGGTCAGTATCTGAAAGGTAAACTGTATTAATTCAAGACACTTTGGCATTCACCTGCCAAGCTACCCCAAACCTTATGTCTTTGCACCCTCAACCTGTAGACTATAAGCTCGTTCTGAAGCAAATGTTACAGAATATTCCGTATTTGTTTCATTTTAAACAAAATGAATACCGAATAGTGCAGCAAACAAATATTCAGAAAAAAATAAATTTTCAGAATATTTGTTTTGAATGATTCGTCTGAAACAAATGAGTCACTGATGCACAAGTCTAGCTATTGGCCTCCATCCTACTAGTGGTGCAAGATAGGCAGACAATGGCAGACAAATATAAAGGGTTTTACCTAATGTATTGAGGAGTATGAACATAGTGAAAAGGTATCACTTATCCAAGTATCCTTGCTATGCTTAAAGTGAAGGGAAACTTTGATGAATGAAAGCCCGTTTTTTAAAACTACTATTAAAAACAGGGGCACTTTCATTCATCAAAGTTTGCAAAGCAGCCGTTTTGTTAAAAAAATTACCTTTTGTTCTTTTCACTGCTACAGCAGCTTCCCCCACCTAGAGATCCTCTATTCACATGTCAGTAATGAATAATCTTGCTTCCTCCAACCACAGCTTCCCCCCCCAGGGTAGTCATTGCCTGAGGCCATGCTGTGATTGGAGGAAGCCAGATTAGTCATTACTGACGTATGAATAGAGGATCTCTAGGTGGGGGAAGCTGCTGTAGCAGTGGGAAAAAAAGGTAATTTTTTTTAACAAAACGGCTGCTTTGTAAACTTTGATGAATGAAAGTGCCCCTGTTTTTAATAGTATTTTTAAAAAATGGGCTTTCATTAACCAAAGTTTACCTTCACTTTAAGCTTTTAAAGAATGGCTTGGACCCACTGACTCATGGTAATAGGTCATTTAAGATGTTATGTTGCAGACACTTCCCGGCCTCTTAATGTTTTCAGACTACTTATGGTGTTATAAGTGAAATGTTATAACAAAAATATATATATATGGCAAGCCGGAGACAGCACTCTCTGGTCTAAATAATCAAGTAAATTTATTTAGTGACGTTTCCGGGAATGCTCCTCTTCATCAGACCAATGTTACATACAGTGAATCGAACATGTATACCCTCACATAGGACCCTCCCCCTGTGTAGAAACCACCAAAAAGTGTTGCCTAGGCAACCAGTTCATGGTTAACAACCTAGTGCAATTCTACACTAGAATAAAATCGAAGTGAAATTATACAATAAAAACAACGTATAACATACATATGTAGAGTGGCACATATTCATCTAGTACAGCTTAGATCATAGGCACGATCTAGATATTCATCTTAATATCATAAAGACGTGTAAGGCTGGAAACTGCAGCAGAGAATTGTAATACATTTTAAATTTTAAAACACTGCAACATTATTTCCCTAGTCTGACAGCAACCATGTTAAACACATAATAGCAAGTTTTGGATCGACAGTAAAGTACAATTAGACCAACTGCTCATATATAAATATATACGTACTGTAGGTAATCCGTGGATCACATGCAACATAAGCATGGAGCCCAAAGAGTACATAAAGTGACCTATGCAAACCAAAGTCCGCAATGGTAGATAAATCAGCACAGTGTCACTGTATTACAATAACATAGTCATCAGGGGAGATTGTACAGGAAATGTTGTATGTGCTCCCAATGTGGCGGCAAATTGCCGCATCAAAACTAGATCACCACGGGCCCTCTCTGCTAGCACCCATACCACAATCCTTGAGAAATTACCTTTAGTAAATTAGGCACTGGAAACGGCCCCTGGTTAAAAGGGTTACCAACCGGTGAGTGCAGGAGCCAATAAGTGGTATCACACGGACATAGCTCAATGCGTATGCGTATCTCATGTGAAGTGCCGCCCCCAGTTAGAAAATATAACTGTAGGATAGGTTGTGAGGTGCAAGCCCCTATACAGATAATGATAGCAATAGCGTTTAAGACAGTGGTCCAAATAAGGGCATATGCCACATCCTAACAGATAGTCATGCCAGTGGGTACGTCTATAACTGTGGTAGCCCTCATACTGTGAATGCACAACAAAGAGTCTACGGGGCATACATGACTAATGATACACTGCCTAATGAGGATCTAGCAAGGACTGTGTGCCAGGGTAGAGGAAGGGAGTAGAGCGATCCTAGACAGATGAATCAAGTAATAAAGCTTAATGGACTTAATAATGATATAGCCTATACATAGTGTGTATATTACAGCCTCTTTCTGTAATAACAGTTTACCCCTATCGCCCCCCTGGATCAGTGGAGGGACATGGTCGATCAGTTCGTACCTAAGGTCTGCCACAGTGTGGCCTTTTTCCATAAAATGCCTGGCCACAGGCTGATCACTTTTATCTTTGTCAATTGCAGTGGGGCCATATTGGAGCCCATTGCAGTGCCCATGAGCTAAAGGTAAAACTTTTTTTCAAATTTGAAATAATTCAATTTCAGACATATGGACAGCAGTTCAATGATAAATCCAGTGGGGGGTCCCACATAAGGATACCTGTCCAAACATATTGTCACTATTTCCATGTCCAATTCATGAGGGATGATCGTGTACAGGCTTGCCACATCCAAGCTGGCAAGCACGTCCCCCGGTTGCACATCAGTCATTTTGGTCAGACAGGTAATAAGTGCTGGTGAGTCCCGTATATAGGATCTCATATTCAATACCATTGGCTGTATTGTTGCCAGGTGCTGGAGTAGTGACCCACGGACTGAGACAATTGGTCATCCAGGGGGTTGGTTAAGCTAACTTATTTCAGTTTGACGCTTCTTTTGCCCCCCCAGCTAGTTAATGGTATGACACATATAATGACAGTGTGGATCATATTTTTTTTTTTTTTTAAATCCAATTTACTTCTGATGTACCCCCTTCTCCTTTGTTCAAACGTAGGTCCTTTCCCTAAGAGAATACTGAGGTAGGCCTAAAAGTGTGCACGTGCCTTGACCATCATATGGAAAATGTTTGGAACAGTGTGTACTACAACATCTATTGTGCTCAAGTCACATCCAATCTCTTGAGCATACCTAGGTAGACAAAAATATATACATTCGAGAACAGTAAGTTTTTCTTTTAAATCACCTGCTCTGTCTGAATGATGAATGTTTAATTCTATTTCCATTTAAACAGTGTATTACCCTGGGCCATGATGAAACACAATCATATTTATGTTTTTTTTACTTCTGTATTTTTTATTTTACTGCATAACACTTCACAGTCCTTGTGCCTCTGATAGTTTAGGGCCCTAGGATAGCCTAACCTCCTAGGGTACAATCAGATGATTGGGTGTTTGTAATCAAGTAACCCACACTTACACTAATAATAGGGGGTGAGGACGAAAGCTGAAAACAATGTCACTTTAACAGACACTAGAAACCACTCAAAAGAGGATTACTAAATGGTTCATTGTCTAGGAAATTAAACTTACAAGGAAAACTTTGTGACCTCAATACACATAGCTCAGGGGAGAGGTGATACAGTTGCATCGTCTCACCAGCAGCACCAACCCCTTAAATTGTAGCTGGGCAGCCCCAGCTTTTGCAGCCAACCGGGAAATCTCCTGGTATCCCAGTAAACCAATCCGGCCTGGAGTATCCCTGTAATGTGCTACTGGAAGATTATTTTGTTATCTTCGATGGGACCCAGTAAACATTACTAGCTAATACCAGTGCAAACATAACAGCCAGTAATTATCACATATCTAACTGTGAACCTATTGTTCCTGTTATATTAAAAAATGGGCGGGTTTACATTTTTTAGATATTATTACTGTCACTGTTTCTAAAAAATAACTGGCTGATGAATACAGGAGTACACGAGCAAGGATGATGCCTTACATAACAGCATAAAGCCCAAAAGTAAAGGACCTCTCTGCCTCAACACACAAGCGCATCTGACCCAACACAAGCGCCAGAGCGCAGGAGCAAGAGAGAGCAGATCGTTTTTATATCTCACAGAGAGAACAGCTTGTTGCTTTATAAATGGGAAAGTCAGAATGACAGGTGTATTCAGCTATATGAGTTATAGAAGCCTATTTAAAAAACTTTTAGGTGCTTTATGTGTCTGTGGTAAATCAACAAATCAGTTCCTGTGTTCATACGGAACACTGTCAATATAGATTGATACAATATGAGACAGGAGGTATAGGTTATAGGTAGGTCTAGGGTTATACACACACATAGTATATACAACACACACACTTATGTATTTATATGTTTTCTTAAAGGGACAGTCTACTTTATTTATTTTTTGTTTAACAGGATAGATAACCCCTTTACTACCTATTCTCCAGCTTTGCATAAACAACATTGCTAAATTAATTAACATCTAAGATTGCCTGTTGCTAAGGCCCAGCAGGCATCCCCTTATCTTAGTGCTTTTTAAATCCTGCACAACAGCTAGACAGTACTAGCTCATGTGTTCCATAAAGATAACAGTGCTCACTCCAGTGGAGAAAAATAATGCTTATACAAAAACCAGCACTGATTAACTAAAGCACTGAGATAAGGGGCAGTTTGCAGAGGCTTAGATAAGTTAATTAAAGAGGTTAAACGTATATTAATATATCTATTAAAAAAATAAATTAAGTAGACTTTCCCTTTAATCTTTAATACATTTATAAAGAAATCTCTTTGGTCACAGTTTCTATTATAAGTAGAATAACTTAATCCATTTTTTGAACGGTACTAAGCCATTTTTTACAGCCCTCAGGGCACACCTTAATGGCATAGAGTGAAAATGTATGAGGAGATATATTGAATGTCCTGGGGCCACAAATACTTAAATAACAATAAAATATAATTAAAAATATAAAATAACTTTGCTTCAAATGTGAATGAATAAATTAACTTCTTAGAGAGAATCATATGATTAGGAATTATATTCTCTTTACCAATCAGGTCTATATAATTACAATTAAAGGGACAGTCTATACCATAATTTTTATTGTTTAAAAAAGATATATAATGCCTTTAATTCCCACTTGCTGGTCAGCACCCAGGCTACATACATATCTTGATATATGGGGGCCTATCTCTAAACCAATGATGCTATGGTTGAAAGAGTTCCTAAATCAGGGATAATCAGCAGGGTACTTAAATAATCTGTTGAACATCTCTTATATCAATTATCATATCAATAAACAGAAGGATCTGTGTCAGCCAAGTTTGTCACTGAAAACAAACACATTTTATAGACACTATAAATAAATATTATTTGTTCCCCCCATAGTGAATAAGTCCACAGATCCTGGAACACCTACAGTAGCTATTCACTATTCACGCCTAATAAGAGTTTTGTCTAAGGCTTTGCCAAAGGCGGAAGCCAATCTCTTTCTACTCCTTTATAATATGCATGTTCTAATGATTTCCATCAAAGACTCAAGACCTACTTGCTTACTCAAGCCTTTCAGCGCTCCATTTGTCAAGCTTCAGATTTGGCTTTGGAGAACTTGCAGTGCAATCTCACTCATATGGAAATAAAGAAGCAATTGTCTAAGATGGCTTCTTTTTTACCTCTCCACCACCTCAGAAGTACCAGACCTAAAACAATCATGTGATCATATTAGCAAATCACAGTTTGTCACTCCCTATAATCACCAGTGAGAAAACAGTTCAATAAAATATTAGTAAAGTAAAGCTATTTGTATTGAAACCCCATTTGTAGAATTTACTGCAGACCTAAATTTAAATTAAATTATGGACAAAGATGTCAGTATATTCCATTATGTCTCCTTTGTGGTGTATAGGTTGTTTTATACGTCAGGCTAAGAACAAAAGCTCTGTTCTATGAATGATTTTTCATAAAACAATTAAGTATAAAAAAACACTTTTAAAAGGACATTAACGGCATAAGGTAACAATATAAAATGACTCATTAAAATTTAGAAAAGCATGTCTATTTGCATAAGCTAATCAAACTACATGCTACATTATCAGTGTTATGTTCAAACACATATTTATTTATCTACTGATTTATTTTATTTTATAAATATAACAACTTGTAATGACTTTAGTGATATTTCCAAAAAAGGAAATCTATTTCCCTTAGTTGTATAGCTCCATATAACCAGAAAAACTATTTTTAGTTAGCTATGTTGTTATATTGTTTTATATTACTTGACTTCTATGTTTATTGTTAATTGGATGTACACAGCAGAAGTAATGTTAATGTATAATTTATCAAATTATTTATTGAGATTAAAGCTTCCTCCATGTAAGGAATGCTGAGCACCTTGAAAGATATTTACTTTTTATGTATATTATATGGCCGGGATTCCATGTTGCATTAATTCTCAACAAGCTCCCAGACAGTATCTTCCATCCTCTTAGACTTTTGTAGGATCCCTCACGCAATAAACTCAGAATAAAATACTAAATGTCAAAAAAAAAATGAATACAAGTGTGTATATGCAATGTCATTTTTAGGCTATTGTTGCATGTTTATATAGCATGAGTAAAGTTTAAACAAAATGTTTTAAGCCCCATTTCTTTTTAAAAAAAGTTCAGGTTAATAATCTTACCAGGCAGGGAACCTGTCCACCTGAGTTTAGGGACTCCAATTCCTCATCTGCTGCTGGAATTTGACATTGCACAAGAATTGTCTTGTGCAGACCCACTATCTGCTCTAGTGCAAATAATTGCACAAGTTTAAAGGATTACTTTCTGTTATAATTTTTAAGCTAAACAACTAACATATTAAAGTTAATAAACATTAATTAAAACCTACTGAGCTATATTTTCTCCAAAACGAAGTTTCATAACGTTCTAAAAGTTATATCTTTTATTCGCCGATGATGTCACGTTATCCTGCCCACTATTTTCAGCACTGCATGTTCAAAATACTTAAACCAATAACTTTGTGTTTAAAGCGCCATTTTGGAACCTAGGTATTGTAAACGGATTGGTACAGAGCAAAGGATACCCACTGAGTGGGTTTGGAAAACAATTAAATTTGCAGACAAGATTTCTGATATACGGTAGAGATATGTTAATGAAATGCTATTGATAAAAAGCGTATTTGGGGTAGTTAGTTAGTAACAGGCATAGAAAATATTTACTTACAGTGGCCCTTTAAGGCTGGGCAATGATCCTAGGCAATTTATTTCTGGATGTTTCCAATCTACAACCTCTGAGATTGCAGAGAGGTTAAGAAGCAGCGGTCCTAGGATGGTCCACCGCAAGTGCTGTAAATAAACACATACATCTTCATAAAAGGTGCCCTGTTTGTCTCTTTATTCCAGCATTATAGCTAAAATACAAGACGCTCCTTTTCTAATTATGTTCTTGCTTCTTTTTTTTATGAACTTAGACAACAAAAACATGAAACGAAGATGAGCTCACTTTATGCGCTAGCTCATGAGTCGCTAACTGCTGTGCGCAAGCAATAAGGGGTTTATCATGGTTTGTTGAGTGCATCAGAAGTGGCGTGCGTATTACATTGGCTTGAGCGCAATTTAATTTAACATGCAATGGTTTAGCGTGACTTCAGAGCTCGGGTAAACTTGTTTATATGGAATAAAACACTTTTTATTTCACCTGTATCAAGTCCAGTGAGTGCTTGTGTTATAACTTGGATATCTGAACTTTCTTTAGCACCCTGGCAGAATTGAAATTTACTGTTTGTGGGAGTGCACTTATTTCAGTGGATTATATATGCAGTATATATATATATATATATATATATATATATATATATATATATATATATATATATATATATATATATATATGGGCATATTTACCAATGTGCGAGCGGACATGATACAAAGTATCCTATCATGTCCGCTGCACATCGCTAAATGCCATCAGAATACACAGTCAGCATTTATCATTGCACCAGCAGTTCTTGTGAACAGCTGGTGCAATGCCGCAATGTCGGGTTGATTTCTGTCCACCGCATCAGAGCAGGCGGACAAGTTATGGAGCAGCGGTCTTTAGACTGTTGCTTCATTACTTCTTCATACGGAGCTTGATAAATATGTCCTATGATCTCATCATATAAGGACACTCACAGGTATTTAAAATCTTCATAAAAAGTCAGATGTTGAAGTTTCGGCTCATAGTCGAGTCTTTATCAAGACAACATGTCCTAAATAATCCCTTCAGAGGGAGACTCTCAGGTGTTTGTTATTTCCAATTGCTTAATTGGTTTTATTGGTAAGGTTGGTGTTGTGTGTATATATATAAGAGTTATGATCAGTATGTATTATATGCCTGATGAAACAGCGTTGGTGCTGAGAAACGCGTTGTATGTTTACAAGGAGGGATACTTTATGCCCTACCTGTTGGTTCCTGCTTTTTTATTGTTTTAAATAAATTCATTTTTTAACCTTACTGGAACCTCTACTGATCTGTTTATACACCTACCACTATTTACCTACTACCTTATTGGGGATTGGACTTGCTTGGTGTGGAAATCCCTGTGTGCCTTTTTGCCTCCTGCATGTGGGGTTGTTCCTGTGATCCAGCTCCAAGGATTTAAAGCACAAGTGTTTCTGTATACACGTTGGAAATTCAGCAAGCTGGGTTGCTGTGATTACCCAGTATGTGCCTGATAGCACTGTATGTGCTATTGAAAAATGTGAGTACCCTGTTGTGGATTTACATAAATCTTTGTTTTTCCTGACTGGTACACACAAGCGCCTCTCTTTTTCTTTCATTTTTCCTTCTAGACGTCGTTCCATCTTGATGTGAGGAGAGAGCAGCTACATTTATCTTCTTTGCTGGATGGATCCTCCATTGCTTCTCTGATTTGGATCTGCCACTGGGACTTTTTGTCTCGGGAGAGACTTTTGGTTCTATATATTTATTATTTATTATTTATTTTTTATTACTATATTATTTTATTATATATATCTGTTTTTTTCCTATTTTATCTTATTATTTCTCTTGATGGTGCTAAGACATATATACACATATATATAAATTGACTATTTGGTCTTTTTATCATCTTTTCTACTTATATATATATGTGATTACATTCTATACCATTTTATTATCAATATTTTTTTTTTTATTATTATATGGTTTACAATTGTTTCGGTTGCCATTGATATAGTGCGCCCCCTATTCTGGATCTCTTTAGTGAGATTCTATTCCATTTGTATTTCTCATGGAGCAGGACAGTGACTTATGTTAACAGTATACTGAGGAATAGGGTTGCACCGATACCGATACTAGTATCGGTATCAGTGCCGATACCAAGTATTTGCATGAGTACTTGTACTCATGCAAAAGGCACCGATACTTAAACCGATACCTCCAATTCCTACACATACACCATCATGTGGCGTTTTTCAAACTGGATGTTCCCATTTCATTTTAAGCTGGAGTGGAGACTTAACTAAAAAATAGTTCACTTCTGTTCTGCTAATACAAATTGCTGTTATTTTTAATATTGTACGTTTGATAGCAGTGCCCCAAAAGCTGCTACTATACAGCTGGAAGCCTACCTGGGAGAGATCTCTGTACCTCATTCAGACAAACCCCTGACATACTGGGCAGTTAATAAACTGATATTTAATGGCCCAAAAATATCTTCTACTGATAAAAGAAACAGACTTATAGCTGAACATGCAGAGATGCTTCTGTTCCTTAAAAAGAACTTGCCAATAACTTTTGAAAAATTACTCTAATTGCTAGATTGCCTGTTATACTTCTAGTTCTCATCTTGCACAACTATGCTCAAAACATACTGTACTCTGAGGAACATCCTTAGCCAGGGCTGGACTGGGAATAAAAAGCAGCCCTGGAAAAATATGAAGACCAGCCAGCTATTTTCTGTTGAGCCAGTAGAATGCAAATGCCCCATTTTTCTTAAAGGGGATTACTGGGATACTCCTTCCCCAATATTATTTTCAGAATTATATTATATTACTTTGTATTAGGTACAAATGTCAGATTGATGAGTTATATAGGCACCCTACAACCCAATTGCATCCAGTAATCACCCCTTTAAATTGTAGCTTTCCAGCCCCAGCTGCTGCAGCTATTATTTATTGTAGTTATTAATATATGTTATTGTAATATTTGTATTTATAAACATGTTCTGTGAACTTTGTGACAACAAGCACATAAAACTGTTTTATTATTAAAACATGTCTTTTGAGATACAGTTCATAATTATAAAGAAGCGATCTTAAATCATTAGTCTGTATTGTGCTTGGTAAACTGTGATGACATAAAAAAAAAAGTATCGGTAATTGGTATCGGTGAGTATTTGAAAAAAAGTATCAGTACTTGTACTCGGTCTTAGAAAAATGGTATCGGTGCAACCCTACTGAGGAATATGTGTATACTGCTACTTTCAGCCCTTTGACTTCAAATTGAGCCCTATAGCACAGAGGTAGGAGGGACATGGTTCCGGTCCTCTGAGGTTGCATATTTACAAGTGCCATTATAAAGACAACAACTTGATGGGAATACAGGGTTTGGACCCCCATAGATCTATTTTGACGTTATATTAAAACTAAGAAAGAGGATTTAACCACGGGCACACTCACATATGGATACATTCTTTTTGTATTTTGACTATTTGGATGGGTTGAGATGGTTTCAGTAAAAAGCCAAAACACTACACAGTTGAATTACATTTTTTTTTTAATGGAAATTCCAAAAGATTAAAATAGAGGCCAAGGAAAGATATGTCAGATATGCTAAGAAAAAGTGTGCAATGCAAGTTAAACTCAACACATTTGTGAAGTGTGTAACCACAAACACATTCAGATAAATATGTATAAAATAAGACTTCTTACATGTTGTTCATTACCTGATACTTTCTGTGGTATAATATTTCCAACAACCCATTAATTACATAACCATATCTGTTTAGCAAACCTCCTACAAGTCCCTGGTAATGTCTGGGTCAGGGAGGTTCTGATTCAGGAAAGCTAGAGGGTGGAGCTTTGTCCCCTGGGGGTGGGGCCTACAATCATAGAGGTGCAGTTAGGGTGAGCTTTGGGTGCCGCTGGGAATATCTATGAGTTAAGATGTTCCCGGAGCATGGTTGTGCATTTCCAGGTGGGTTTTAGGTGTTCCCCAATCTTTCTTTGTCAAATCTGGAAACGAAAGGGGAGTATGCTTGGAAAGGGACAGCAGGACAAATCTCTTTGGAACAATCTCACAAAATTCAGAAAAGTAGGGAAGGGAGTTGTGGACCAGGAGCTCTGTGGTCTGGCGAGATTATCTAAGGAGTCTCATTAAGGTTGAGATATCCCTTTAAAGAATGTTAGAAAGGCTAATGTTAGTTTAAGAGCTGTTTTATCTTGCTATGCAGATGTGAGAGACACATACTGTAGGGCTAGATTACAAGTAGAGCGCTCGACTTTGTAATATCAGCACACGATAATGTGCACTGGTATTACAAGTAAATTGCAATGTGAATGTTTGCATTGCTAGGAAGCATAGGCTCCTATGGGAGCCACGTTCTGATGCCATCAGAGACAACATCGAAACTTTGCACAGCAAAAGGGGTAAGTAGCGCAGCGATGGGCAGCATTTTAAAATATTTATGTATGGGGGGGCGGAGCCGACCATGCCCTGTGATGGCCGCACTTATGTAATGCTCCGTGCTTAATTAGGCACCCAAGGGGATAATACTCGAAAGGAGAGCACATCACTCATGCTAAACCGCAGTGGAGATGACAGCAGAGACTGCGGAGGGTAACGGAGCAGAAAAAAACAACATGTAAACTAAATTAAAGCACTTTAAAACTACCTGAAAGAGTGCGCCCCTGCTGCAAGACCGGGAAACCCCGGATAGACTCTTGATCATCACAGAGCTCGGCAGCGCTGCAGAGGCCCAGATCAAACTTCAGAGGCCTGGACAGGAGAAACTGAGTGGTGGTTTGGTGAGTGAGAGGGGTCACGGCCCCTGTTATAGCCCGCAAATCGTACCGGTCAGTCTTATACACAGCACCCCTGTTACTTAGGCCGGGAAACCCCGTGTGCTTGCCATTTTAATAGCACCATCAAGGCCTTAAAGTGGACTACCACATGTTTGTTAGGCTATAAGTGGGCAGTAATATATAGCCCTCTCTACAAATAAACAAAAACATTATTGACCACCCAACTAAGGCAATTAACAGCTTCAGGGTTCGCTACGCAGGCCACCATCAGCCCTCCTTCTACCTGGCAGGCCTAAAAGAGAATACTCCATTCCAGACAGGCAGAAAGTAAAACCCCTCTGCAATAGAAGGGGAACTTTAGGAGATATACAAATAAGCCCATATTGAAATCAAGGGCACTATAAGCAACCCCTTTTTATTAGATAACAGACATTAAAAGCAACCCCACATCTTGGAATTTACTTTTTGTTAAAACCAACAAACATACATAGGAGGTTTTAAACAGCCACTGACTATTATATTGCATAATATCACTAGGAAGAGCAATAGCCTTTGATAAGGAACAAAACATCAGGGATAGCTGCAATTCCCTTTTTATTTCTTTTTCACAAAAGAGTACCCCTAGAACAGAGGCCGCAAAGCGCTGGACTTTCTGGGACTATTGCTTAGATACTGAAAGATAAAACAAAAAGAAGCAACTCTCAGCTATTAAACTGATAGGATTTACAGGGTATCACCTGAGCCCTCATTACATAAACTGAAATCATTCAATCCATCTAAAATGGCGGCAAGAAAATTAAACAGAGCCGATAAGGGTTCTAAAATAACAAACACACCAAGCACCAAGATGAACACCTTTTTTCAAAAACTGCAAGCAACCCCTACCGCAGAGGGAGAGGAATCTCAACAGTTAGAGGAAGAGGGCTCAGACACCCCACCTCATCAGAGAGACTCCCCTATAACTAGGGCTGATCTGAAAGAACTACCTACGAGAACAGATTTAACCAACTTCTTTCAACAAGTCAATTAAGTATTAAAAGATGGCCTCTCCGGAATAAAGAAAGAGGTGGCAGAGTTGGGAGGGAGAGTAGCATATCTGGAAGAACAAGACGAGGAAACCACCTCCACTCTAGATCTTCTTTCAAGGAAAATAGACACACAAGAATCGCAGATAGAGTTTCTCAATTCTAAACTGGAAGATTTGGACAATAGAGGGAGGAGGCAAAACTTGAGGATAAGGGGTATACAGGAGAAAATATCATCAGATGAGCTACCAAGTTTTCTACAAAAAGTTTTCAAACATCTGATTGGTAACCAAGAAATGGAAGATATACTGCTAGACAGAGCCCACAGAGCCCTGAGACCACCACTGAGAGTTGGGGAACCCCCAAGAGATGTTATTCTCCGATTCCATAGGTACACAGATAAAGAGAGAATTATGTCTATGACGAGAAAGCAACAATCCTTCCAAATCGATGGGCAAAAATTACAATTCTATGCTGACCTTAGCCCAATCACACTTCAAAATCGGAAGGAGGCGAGATTTCTTACAACTCATTTAAAGGATCAAGGTCTGAACTATAGATGGGGTTTTCCGTTCAGTATCAAAGTAATGAAAAATAACAGATTAATCATGTACAGATCATCCGAGGATCTGGAACAATTTTGTAGATCTCTGGACATCCCTCTCCCTTCACTCCCCCCTCTGGATCCATCTGGGAGTGCTACTTGGAAAGAAGATACTACTCAACCACAACCTCAAAGACCCCAATGGAGAAAAGTGTCCAAGAAGAGAACTAGAGACATATCCACAGCACAAAATACAACAAGTTCAGAACCTGAAACTGGCTGAGAGTAACACCTAGCAATTACAGGATCTAGTTACCAGAAATGGTTTGAATCTCTTTATTAAGAGTTGGGAAGGGTCTCCCCTGGAGTAAAATGTTTATTGGGGATCCATACTTCCTAGTTATGACTGCCTTACTTATGAATATTCTGCTTGTTTATGTCTTGCTATATTTCCAATCATAATTTTTCTTTCTACAGCCTCCCACTGCATATGAATATCATAAATAATATGACTGTTTTGACTTAATGCAAAGTATTGATGCACATGAGTGTTACCCTACGGGTGCAACTCAACCCTCCTGGTTGAGTTATTACCCCAATGTCTCCCTCCATAGGGATAGAGTCTAGTTATGGGATTTTCAATCCCTTGTTGTATATTGTTAACATTTTAGTTATGTTATTTGTTTTAGTTTTAACCGAATCTCTAAAGTTTGTTTTTATCTCTCAATACCTAAGGACCTATCTTACAGCAACTAATACACCCACTGACTTGATATCAAATCTTCCATCCTTGAAAGAAGACGGACGCAGCAGGGTAAGCTTGAGACACACTCACATGCACTGCCCCTTTGAAAACCAGGGAAAGGGTAAGCACAACTATAACTTAAAGGAATAATGGGCGCTGCACACAGAGAAATCTTATTAATTTCACAGAATTGTAAAGGTCTCAACTCCCCCACAAAACGTTCTATAGCTCTTAACAGTTTTAAGAGGGAAGGGGCGAATATAATATTTGTACAAGAGACACATTTCCTGAAGGATAGGGAACCCACTTTCAAATCCAGAGAATTCCCAACCTCTTTTCTCCATTCCCATACGAAAAAGACTAATGGAGTAGGAATTCTATTTAGCAAACACACCCCCTTCCAACTAATTGATAAATACACAGACAGGGAGGGTAGATTTATTGCCCTGATAGGCTCATTGTTCAACAGATTGGTCACGCTGGTGAATGTCTACTCCCCCAACACAGGCCAAGCCCAATTTATAAAGCGGCTTGGAAACAAACTCCTGGAAATTCAGAAGGGGACTTTGATTCTGGGAGGGGACCTTAATGTTGCACTGACCCCGGAATTGGATTGCTCACATGGTCACAGTTCAGTAGCCAAAGGTACTAGACAATTAATTAATAATACTTTAAGAAAACTCACACTACTAGACGCCTGGTGTTATATTCATCCGACCACACGCAACTATTCTTTCTATTCCAACCTTATTCTAGAATTGATTATTGGCTCCTGGAACACAAAAGCCTGTCCTTACTTAGAGACGCTAACATACAGACAACTGTTTGGTCCGACCACGCCTCTGTTTCAATAAGCTTAGAATGGCCCTCAGCCCCAATACTACCCTTTTTGTGGAGGATGGATGAGGCACGACTCCATGACCCCATTTGAATAAAGCAAACACGTAAAAATATCACTGATTACTTCCAGACAAATTTGGGTACCTCGTGTGAGACCCCATCGTTGTGGCTAGCATATAAAGCCGTTGTAAGGGGACACTTTCTGAAAGATAAAGCCCATTATAAACGCAAATCAAACGCCTACCTCTCACAATTAACACAAAAACTTCAAACAGCAGAAATAGCACATAAACATAATCCCCTTGATAGGGATCACCAAAAGCTCTCAACGACGCCAGGGAACTCATGAGAGATTTTCTAAATAAGGAAGCATGTAGAAAGGCACTATATTTGAAAAAACTGTACTATCAGGGAGGGAATAAAGCGGGAGCCCTGCTGGCGAGAGCATTAAAAAGCAAATCTCTAAATAACTATATCTTTAACATGACAGATAGAGGAGGGATGGAAATAACAGATACCAAATTAATAGCACAAACATTTAAAGAATACTACAATGACCCGTACAACCTTCCTATACACAATAGCCCATCCCAGAACAGGGCTCTGGAGGATTACCTCCAAGACTCTGACCTAAATCAAATTCAGTCAAATGACAGAGAAGTGTTAGAAGGGCAAATCACCTTAAAAGAAGTCATAGACGCTATAGATAATTTACCAGCCAATAAAAGCCCAGGACCTGACGGGTTCTCTAATTCCTACTATAAACAATTTAAAGACCAACTAGCACCTCATCTATTAGCTCTTTTCAACCATATCGACGACTCTGGCCATCTCCCTAAAGAATTTTTTGAAGCTCATATTATGGTAATTCCCAAGCCAGGGAAATCCCCTAAACAAACAAGTAACTACAGGCCTATTTCTTTACTAAACACAGACTTAAAAATTTACACAAAGATTTTAGCGGACCGACTAAACAAAATCCTACCCCAAATTATCCACACAGATCAGTCAGGTTTTGTCCCAGGGAGGGAGGCGAGGGACAACACCATTAGAGCCCTTCAATTAATTGAACATGCTAAAGTAACTAACACAGAAATGGTGATATTATCAACAGATGCCGAAAAGGCGTTTGATCGCCTTGATTGGAACTTTCTATTTGCCACATTGAGTAGGGTAGGTCTGGGAGAAAAAATGATCCAGAGAATAAAATTCCTTTATAAATCCCCCACAGCAAAAGTCCGAGTTAATGGCACGGTTTCGGATCCATTTAATATAAATAATGGGACAAGACAGGGCTGTCCTCTGTCACCAATACTATTCATAATAAGCATGGAGGTATTAGCACAGAGGATTAGATGTAACCCACAAATACATGGGATAAAAGTAGGCCCTTTGGAATTTAAGTTATCTATGTATGCCGATGATGTCCTTTTCACCCTATCCTATCCAGAGGCCTCAGTACCTGCAGTTATACAAGAATTGAAACAATTTGGCGACTTCTCCAATTTTTCAATCAATGCCCAGAAATCTGAAATATTAAATATCTCCCTTTCAAAAATTAAATTTAAAACCTTGCTAGAACACTGCCCATTCAAACATCAACTCAAAGCTATTAAATATTTGGGAATATTTCTGACCCCATGTCCTAGGGCCCTATTGAAATTGAACTTCACAAACCTTATCACTACAATAACACAAGATTTGCAGAAATGGAAAGACCGCCCATTTTCTTGGTGGGGGAGAATACAAATTCTTAAAATGAATATCCTGCACAGAGTTCTGTATAACATCCAAGCAGTTCCCATAGCATTACCACACACCCTCATAGATCAAACTCAAAGGGTACTAAATCAATTTGTCTGGGGAACAATTAAACCACGAATTAAAAAGAAGACAATGTACAGGGCAGTCCGGGAAGGTGGGCTGGGTCTACCAAACATTGAGACTTATTACCAAGCCACAGGCATCCAAAGAATAATAGATTGGCATAGAAATAAAGACAGGAAGGCTTGGATACCAATGGACTCTCACATTTTACACACACCGCACCCCAGGGCACTATGCTGGATAGCTAAACAGAATAGACCACCTTGGTTAAAGCAGTACTCTCTAATCTCACATGTCTTTGACGTTTGGGATAACGTAGTTAGAAAGCTTCCACAAATCTCCACTTTGCGTTTCCCTATGTGCCCTATTTCTCCAAATGCGGAGTTGACGGGGGGTATCAGATTCGACAAAGCAAATTTAAACACGTGGGAAATGGAATTTACAGTCCCACTTTTCTCTTTGACTAAGGATGGCAAGCTAAAACAGAGACACGAATTGAAAGATATATTAGGAGGAGCCTTCACTAATTGGTTAAAATACAATCAAATACATCACCTTGTACAAACTCACCCAAAGAAAGACTCACTGCTTAGAAAACTAACCCCATTCGAATTGGCTTGCTCGATAAACCATCCAGCCCATCACACTCTGTCCATGGCCAAAAAACTCTTAATTAACGCTTAAAAAGGGGTTTTACCTTATTAAGCAGACCGTTGGCACAAAAACCTAGGTAAGAGATTAACAGACACAGACTGGGAACATATTTTCCACAGTATTAGGAAGTCCTCTTTTTCCACAAAGTTCTTAGAAACCAATTTTAAGCTACTGACTAGATGGTATCTCACCCCCTCCAGATTGAAGAGTATTTTCCCCCTCTCCTCTGAACTCTGTTGGCGTGGGTGTGGGATGAGAGGAACTCTATTACATATTTGGTGGGAATGCTCCATTGTAAGGCCCTTTTGGGAAATGATTCAAGAAAACATTAATACCATACTGGGCGTAGAGACTCACTACATTTTAGAACCAGAAGTCGCACTATTAAACCTCCCCACACCTTGCAAATGTAGACTAAGGTGTAGAGTGATTAAATTAACACTAAACACAGCTAGACTATTGGTCGCTAGAAGATGGAAGTCTCAATCATGTCCTTCATTTAAAGAATGGCTAGCTCATATGAAAGATACCCTATTAATGGAAGAATATGGTTATTTTAAAAATAACAACTTAGCTTTCTTCCTTAACCTTAAGTTTATATGGGATGACATGCAGCACAAACTGCCCCTCAACAGTAGGACCTTTTCCCGAGACTCGAGTGTGACGTGAGAAAGATAGCAACTGACTTATGATAAAAGATGCGATGTAATGTTTTCTGCACCCCCCCCCACACCCTCGGACACCTCTGCATTTCGACAGATGTACAGACATGGGACTGACTCAATAGACAGACAATAGGATGGAGGTCACTAGGTCCTGATGGTATGCATTGTTATAAAGATAAGAGATTCGGTAATTCGGTTAAGTTTGTAAATAGTTTGTTTTGGTTTAAATGTAATTCAATTATTTTCTGACTTCCAGATCAAGGTAGTACAATAATTGTATTCTTGCATTGTTCACACAAAACCAGAAGTAATACAGAGCTTATTTTTCACTCTTACCAGAATTGTACAAGAATTGTATGTACTGCTTCATATCACTTGTTATGCTTAAAACTCAATAAAGACTGATATATACAAAAAAAAAAATATTTATGCATATATTCATATTGAACATGTGCACGGTGAAAAAATGTGTTAAGTTTTGTTTCATTTTCATTAGTTAAATAAATAATTTTGTTTTGGAAAATTGGATAAGTTAAATTAAAAAATAATTTCGTTTCAGGAAATTAGTTATGTTAAGTTAAATAGTTTTTCGTATCCATTCGTTATTCATATTCATTATTCTATTCTAAAGTTTACAATAGAATAATGAATATGAATAATGAATGGATCTGAAATAACATCACCAACACTAACTAAATCGATTAACCTCTAAACCACCGCCCCCCCCCCACATTGCCAACACAAAATAAAAAACTATTAACCTCTAAATTGCCGCCCCCCCACATCGCCAACACTAACTAAACCTATTAATCTCTAAACCACTGCCCCCCACATCGCCAACACAAACTAAGCCTATTAACCTCTAAACTGCTTCCCCCCACATAGCCAACACCAAATAAACATATTAACCCCTAACCCACCATACCCCTGCATTGCCCACATTAAATAAAATCTTATTAACATCTAAACCGCCACCCCCCACATCCCTAACACTAACTAAACCTATTAAACTCTAAACCGCCGCCCCCCCCACATCCCTAACACTAACTAAACCTATTAAACTCTAAACCGCCACCCCCCCCCCCACATCGCAAACACTAAATAAAATGATTAACTTCTAAACAGCCGCTCCCCACATCGCAACTAGCTAAATTAAACTATTAACCCCTAAACCTTACACCCCCTAACTTTAACATAATTAAAATAGACCTAAATTAAAGTTATAATTATTAACTAACTACCAATTTTAAAATAAACACAAACTTACCTGTGAACTAAAAATAAAACCTAAGCTAGTTACAATATTACTATTTACTAACTACCTAGTTAAAATAAATACAAACTTACCTGTGAAATAAAAATAAAACCTAAGCTTAAACTAAAAAAAAAGACTAACATTACTTGTTTTAAAAAAATATACTAATACAAAAAATAAAAAACCTAACATTACTAAAAATAATAAAACCTAACATTACAAAAAAATTAAAACTACAATTACAAAAAATAATAAACACTTAAATTGGCAAAATATAAATAAATAAAATTATCCAAAATAATAGAAATTATTCCTATTCTAATACCCTGTTTTTAAAAAAATTCCACCCCAAAATAAAAAAAACTTAGGGCTAGATTTAGAGTTGGGAGGTAGCCGTGAAAACCAGCGTTAGAGGCTCCTAACGCTGGTTTTAGGCTACCGCCGGTATTTGGAGTCAGTCAGGAAAGGGTCTAACGCTCACTTTTCAGCCGCGACTTTTCCATACCGCAGATCGCCTTACGTCAATTGCGTATCCTATCTTTTCAATGGGATCTTTCTAACTCCGGTATTTAGAGTCGTGTCTGAAGTGAGCGTTAGAAATCTAACGACAAAACTCCAGCCGCAGAAAAAAGTCAGTAGTTAAGAGCTTTCTGGGCTAACGCCGGTTTATAAAGCTCTTAACTACTGTGCTCTAAAGTACACTTACACCCATAAACTACCTATGTACCCCTAAACCGAGGTCCCCCCACATCGCTGCCACTCTATTAATTTTTTTTAACCCCTAATCTGCTGACCGCCACCTACATTATCCTTATGTACCCCTAATCTGCTGCCCCTAACACCGCCGACCCCTGTATTATATTTATTAATCCCTAACCTGCCCCCCACAACGTCGCCGCCAGCTACCTACAATAATTAACCCCTAATCTGCCGACCGCAAAGTGCCGCTACTTACGTTATCCTTATGTACCCCTAATCTGCTGCCCCTAACACCGCCGACCCCTATATTATATTTATTAACCCCAAATCTGCCCCCCACAACGTCGCCTCCACCTGCCTACACTTATTAACCCCTAATCTGCCGAGCGGACCGCACCGCTATTATAATAAAGTTATTAACCCCTAATCCGCCTCACTAACCCTATAATAAATAGTATTAACCCCTAATCTGCCCTCCCTAACATCGCCGACACCTAACTTCAAACATTAACCCCTAATCTGCCGACTGGAGCTCACCGCTATTCTAATAAATTTATTAACCCCTAAAGCTAAGTCTAACACTAACACCCCCCTAAGTTAGATATAATTTAAATCTAACTAAATAAATTAACTCTTATTAAATAAATTATTCCTATTTAAAGCTAAATACTTACCTGTAAAATAAATCCTAATATAGCTACAATATAAATTATATTTATATTATAGCTATTTTAGGATTTATATTTATTTGACAGGTAACTTTGTATTTATTTTAACCAGGTACAATAGCTAAAATAGTTAAAATAATTACAAAATTACCTGTAAAATAAATCCTAACCTAAGTTACAATTAAACCTAACACTACACTATCAATAAATTAATTAAATAAAATACCTACAATTACCTACAATTAAACCTAACACTACACTATCAATAAATTAATTAAATACAATATCTACAAATAAATACAATGAAATTAACTAACTAAAGTACAAAAAATAAAAAAGAACTAAGTTACAAAAAATAAAAAAATATTTACAAACATCAGAAAAATATTACAACAATTTTAAACTAATTACACCTACTCTAAGCCCCCTAATAAAATAACAAAGACCCCCAAAATAAAAAAATGCCCTACCCTATTCTAAATTACTAAAGTTCAAAGCTCTTTTACCTTACCAGCCCTGAACAGGGCCCTTTGCGGGGCATGCCTCAAAGAATTCAGCTCTTTTGCCTTTAAAAAAAACACATACTATACCCCCCCAACATTACAACCCACCACCCACATACCCCTAATCTAACCCAAACCTCCCTTAAATAAACCTAACACTAAGCCCCTGAAGATCTTCCTACCTTATCTTCACCATACCAGGTTCACCGATCGATCCAGAAGAGCTCCTCCGATGTCCTGATCCAAGCCCAAGCGGGGGGCTGAAGATGTCCATGATCCGGCTGAAGTCATCATCCAAGCGGGAGCTGAGGAGGTCCATGATCCGGCTGAAGTCATCATCCAAGCGGGAGCTGAAGAGGTCCATGATCCGCCTGAAGTCTTCTATCAACGGCATCTTCAATCTTCTTTCTTCCGGATCCATCTTGCAGACCTCCGACGCGGAACATTCTGCTGGCCCGACGGACTACCGACGAATGAAGGCTCCTTTAAGGGACGTCATCCAAGATGGCGTCCCTCGAATTCCGATTGGCTGATAGGATTCTATCAGCCAATCGGAATTAAGGTAGGAAAATTCTGATTGGCTGATGGAATCAGCCAATCAGAATCAAGTTCAATCCGATTGGCCGATCCGATCAGCCAATCAAATTGAGCTCGCATTCTATTGGCTGATCGGAACAATGGAGCAAATTTGTTCTTTTAAGGGTACTGCCCCAGTGACAAGCCCTTTGTACCTCATGATGGCAAATTTGTACTCAACACAGCATATTCCAAAGGTTGTTCCATATTTTTATATAACATTCAAACATGCATATTTTTTCAGGCAGTATTACAACAGCCACACTACAGCTTTAAAAAAAGTTTGTATACTTAACTGTAGTCATGTAGCAATTCCAAAGCCTGCTACAAAACCACCTGATTAAGCCAGGCTAAACAGACAGTTCCAAAAAGAACTACTCAATGTGTTTTATATCACTCTTTACTAGACTCTAAAAATACCCCATTTAATTTAGGGTGACATGCCACATAAAACATAAATATATAGAAAACATATAGAAAACAACATATTAATAAATTATAACTCTAACAAAAAGAAGTGGGATTCGGGGAGGAATAAACGATAAAACTCACAACCATACATTGAATTGTCCCTCTATGTAAAATATATGCAAATTTGTATATTTACCAGTAGACATTTTGGTGATGGAGCTGTGTTACACATGTCAAGGAACTTTCAACCAACAGATGGCGCTATGGCGTATTACACAATGTCCATGTATGTGACTGGGGAACGGTTACAATTTTATTTTATTTTTTAAAAAACTAGTTCATAAACAGATCTTGATTATTTTTTAGAGTTTAAAACATTTTTTTTTCTTTGTAATTTTAGTTAATGCATTTGCTTTATGCTTAATAGTTAAAATCTTGATGCTCTAAATATAAACATTGAAATGTTATGTGCTTGTTTGCTATTTAGAACCAGCAACACAGTATCATTGACTATATGGGTTCTTAAAGGGACAGTTTAGTCAAAATTAAACTTTCATGATTCAGATGGGGCATGAAAATTTAAACAACTTTCCAATTGACTTTTATCACTAAATTTGCTTTGTTCCCTTGGTGGTATTTTTCAAAAGCAAAACCTAGGTAGGCTCAAACTGATTTCTAAACTGTTAAAAACCGCCTCTTAGCTCAGAGCATTTTGAAAGTTTTCACAGTTAGACAGTACTAGTTCATGTGTGTCATATAGATAACAATATGCTCACTCCCATGTAGTTATTTTGGAGTCTGCACTAATTGGCTAAACTGCATGCCTGTCAAAAGCACTGAGATAAGGGGGCAGTCTGCAGAGGCTTATATACAAAGTAATAACAGAGGTAAAACATATATTATTATAACTGTGTTGGTTATGCAAAGTTGGGGAATGGGTAATAAAGGGATTACACAATACCAAAAGCAAAATTGAGAGGATCAGTTACAAAAACAAACACAAAGTAGATGATGCAAAGAAACTTTTTTCCTTCATGCACCGCAGCAACTTAAACTGCAGTGTACCCAGAGCAAGTGTACATTTCAATCTTTATGTAGTAGAGATAATCAGAAACATACAGTCTCACCTCTGCTGTCTTCCACCCGGGGAGCTTTTAGCTTACAGCAGGATCCTTTGCAAGTAGAGCCGGCGTCATATACACCTCCACCCTGATCTGTATCTCCGTATCTCGTCCACCGCTACCCGGCACTTTTCCAGAGGCACCGTGCTTCCGCGCCCACCAGGGGGCGTGTCCAAGTTACAACAGATGATCCTCCAACCGGATAGCTAAACAAGTACCACGTGCGCCATCACTTCAAACGCCTCCACTCGGAATCCTCCAATCCTCAGGCTGCCTTTCGTTGCGCCTCTCTATACGGACCAATACTGGGGCTCCACTGGTATTTCAGCGTTCTGTGCTCAGTGTTCAGCGTAGTGGTATTTAGTGTATGCTCTGGGGATAATTTGCAGCATACAATGCAGGGACACTAGCGCTCCCAGGGCAAAGAGATGACACTAGCGCTCCCAGGGCAAAGAGATCCACCACAAAAGAAAAACATGGAGCGCTAGCGTATGTAAAACATAACCTTTATTATGGTTATTTAAAAAGGGACTGGAGGCTATGTCATTCTTCCTCAGGGGTTGGTCCTCCCTTACTGAAGGTTTTCAGAGATATGTACTACAAGTGGCTGAGTTCTTGTTAACTCACAATTTTTTTGAATTTGAAGGTGTGTTCTATCTCCAGAGATGTGGGACAGCTATGGGGGCGAAGTTTTCCCCCTCTTACGCCAACCTATTTATGGGTTGGTGGGAGCTGTCCCACATCTTTGGAGATAAGAACCCCCTCCGTGGTTGTATTACCTTTTACCGCCGCTTTATAGATGATCTAATCCTCATCTGGGAGGGCAGCCCTGATGATTTGGAAAAGTTTCTAGGGAAGCTCAATGACAATGATATTGGTCTAAAATTTACAAGTGAAACTAAAAGACCAAGATTAACTTCTTGGATGTAGTACTGAGTGGGACTCCTGATGGTCGGATTGAGACAAGCCTATACAGAAAACCTATATCAGGCAACTCACTACTACATGCAAGAAGCTGCCACCCCAGACATGTGCCGTATGCTATAGCCAAGGGGCAACTCATAAGGGCCAAACGGAATTGTTCCGAGGCCAATGAGAGTGCCAACCAAATGATGGAAGTAAGAAAACGTTTATCTCAAAGAGGCTATCCTAGAAAGGTAATAAATAGGGCACAAAGGGAGGTGGATAGAATGGACAGACGTGACTTGTTAAGGGACAAACCAAACCAGACAAATGGGAAGGCCCAGAAGGGAGTTACATTTGTCACTGAATACAGTGCACAGTATGAGGAAGTATGCAGAATCGTCAAATACCATTTTGGTATGCTAATAGCAGACGATAGACTTACACAATGTGTTAAAGAAGGGCTTAGATGCTCATACCGACGAAACAAGAGCTTAGGCAATATATTGTCCCCAACAGTCTTACCGAAGACTATCACCCAGGGGAGTGCCTGGCTCAGTTGTAAAGGCTCCTACAAATGTGGAAGCTCAAGATGTGGAGCATGTGATTATTTAACTATGTCAGAACACTTTACCTCTACTGCAACAGGGAAGACTTATGAGATTAATTTTTGTCTTAATTGCACCTCTACCTTTGTCATCTACTGTGTAACCTGTACGGTATGTGGAAAACAGTACATCGGGCTCACCACTAGAGATATTAGAACAAGAATTATTGAGCACTTGTCTACCATCAGGAGGGGCAAGGCGACTACCCCTGTGGTGCATCATTTTGCCCAGGTTCATAATAAGGACCTTACCTGTTTTTCATGGCAACCAATAGATATGGTTCCTAGACCAAAAAGAGGGGGTGACCGTGGAGTAACTCTATCTAAAAGAGAAATGTTGTGGATCCTAAAAATGGATACCAGGATACCAAAAGGCCTGAACTCAGAATTCGACCTTATAAACTATTGGGAATAATAATACCCGATCCCATCTTTTTCATAATATTTATAAAATTATAAGATATTAAATTACACCACTCAATAATACATTAAACACATAACTCTCCTCATATCTAACTGACATAATCTGAGATCATTATACTGACACTTTTTTAGTCTTAAAGTGACGATAGTGCACATTTGTACTAGGAAATCAGATCTATAATTTAATTTGTTTAAATAGAAGGCCGTTACTATAGGCTATGGATATGACGGGATTAACTGTGACTGTGATCTGGAGGTAGCAAACATAAGTATTTATCTAACGTCTATGAAGGACGATTTATTTATTGTGAATAACCTCATATGTCTTAAAAATACCTATATAGATTTATAATGTAATCAAGGATAAATCTGTTTTTTCACCTCCGGAACATAAGGGGTTAAATGCAAAAATCTCTCTGGGCGTACTGTTGTTTTAAATGACATGTCCTTTTAACCAATGGTGTTGTTTCTAATTTTGTATATAAAGCACACCTGTGGCTGGCATAGTATGCTATGATTACGGCTTTGCCGAAACGCGTAAGCCTGCCAGCCAGAGGTATCCCATCTCTGTCTTTTTTGATTGACTATATGTCCTGTTTTTAAATAACCATAATAAAGGTTATGTTTTACATACGCTAGCGCTCCATGTTTTTCTTTTGTGGTGGATCTCTTTGCCCTGGGAGCGCTAGTGTCCCTGCATTGTATGCTGCAAATTATCCCCAGAGCATACACTAAATACCACTACGCTGAACACTGAGCACAGAACGCTGAAATACCAGTGGAGCCCCAGTATTGGTCCGTATAGAGAGGCGCAACGAAAGGCAGCCTGAGGATTGGAGGATTCCGAGTGGAGGCGTTTGAAGTGATGGCGCACGTGGTACTTGTTTAGCTATCCGGTTGGAGGATCATCTGTTGTAACTTGGACACGCCCCCTGGTGGGCGCAGAAGCACGGTGCCTCTGGAAAAGTGCCGGGTAGCGGTGGACGAGATACGGAGATACAGATCAGGGTGGAGGTGTATATGACGCCGGCTCTACTTGCAAAGGATCCTGCTGTAAGCTAAAAGCTCCCCGGGTGGAAGACAGCAGAGGTGAGACTGTATCTTTCTGATTATCTCTACTACATAAAGATTGAAATGTACACTTGCTCTGGGTACACTGCAGTTTAAGTTGCTGCGGTGCATGAAGGAAAAAAGTTTCTTTGCATCATCTACTTTGTGTTTGTTTTTGTAACTGATCCTCTCAATTTTGCTTTTGGTATTGTGTATTTGTTAGCGCATCTGGGCAGCGCTTGAGAGGTCAGTTCTAAAACATGCAGGGGGACTTTAATATGGACAATGCTATGGTCACTCAATATTTTTCACTACAACCGATAGAGACTGGAGGTGAACCAGATACAGAACTGTCCAGGATTTTCTCAACTGACAAAGCTTATTCCTCTTTAGGGGAACTCTTTGATGACATGGAAAAGCTTAAAATCAGAGAAATAAAGCTACAATGGGACATTTGGTCTATGAATAAGTATATTGAGTTGTGTATTGTCCCAAGAGGATTACGAATTAACAAATATCCTACATTTGATACTAATGACTCTGAATTTATAAAAGCTTGGAACATGATATTAACAGAATGTTCTGTGAGATTAATGTTATTACTTTGTGAACATAAAACAAAAATGCTGTCGTGTGTTAGGGAAAACATATGTGAAATACAAACAGAACTCAATTCCAGAAGAAATGACGTAGATTATGGTAGATTTGACATGGTTCTAAAGAACACTATTGTTGAGGTTAAGAAATCAGTTATTGACACTAAACACAATAAATACATACGCGACCAAACAGACTATGACACAGACTCAGTTTATGTGTGGAACCGGACAAGACGAACTCAGGTTCGCAGACAACAGAACCGTAGTAGAGGGAGACGTAATAGGAGGGGTAGGAGACAGACCCAAGTGACCTTTTCCGACACCGAGGCAGAGTCCGGGGACAGTGCTAGTGGGGATGAGACTACAACACCGAGAGGTATTCTAAAAAATAGCCAGGTTGAGCCCACAAATGTTCATACAACAACACATATGAACACAATTTCCAATCAGAATAACGGACAAAGGGAGACAGGGAGTAAATATAAAGCCAGTGAACCAGCCAAGGTATTAACAGAACCTAGGGGCGGACTAGCTAAATCCACCAACTCAGATATTGGGCAAGAACATTTGCAACAGGTTTTTTCCTTGCCCCAGAGCAATCCAGACAGAGGGGGGAGGGCCAGAGGCCAACAGAAGCCAGGATACAGGTTGAGGGAAACGAGGAATCAAACAAAATACAAATGACATGTGTTATAAATCTTTCAGATACTGTGTTAACAGATGCCCAGATACGTGAATTGAGTCTTGGTTTGGGCTTTGTACCAACCATGAATTTTAATCTCTTTCATACAATCATTGATGTGAATCGGTTAATCCGAAATGTAACATTAAAAGGTCATTTTTCAGGCAATGATACTATGTCTATTTGTGAAGGGGAGGGTCCCAAATGGGTCACCACCAATCTAAACACTGATCTTAGCTTTCCCGAATCATGTGACTTGGTTTCACTAAACACTCTCATGCTGGAAAGTGAGGGACTTGAATCTCTGCAAACCACTAGCAAAGCAAGAAGCTTAAAACCTCCTTCTAAATTCTACCCAATACAAAGTAGGGGGAATGTAATTGAAAATTTCTATAAAAGAGTGGAGCGTGATCTCAAGCTTTTGGCTGACTCTACTGGCTGCAATACTTCAAATAATTTGAATAGAATTGAAAGGGAAGCGTTGTCCTCCCTGGCCAATAACCATGATCTGGTCATAAAAAATGCAGACAAGGGTGGTTCAGTGGTAGTAATGAATAGGGCGCAATATGTCAATGAGGCAATGCGCCAACTAGATGACAGACAATGTTATTCAGTTCTAACCACGAACCCTACAAGCCGGTTCAAGAGAGAACTTATGCACCTTTTAGATGATGGAATGGAAAATGGCTTTATTGATCAGGACACTATGTCATATATATTTGTGGAACATCCGGTCACTCCAGTATTCCATCATCTACCTAAGGTGCATAAGTCCCTCACAGATGTGAAGGGACGACCTATAGTAAGTGGTATAGGGTCTCTCTTTGAACGCTTGTCTCAATGGCTGGACATGATTCTACATCCATTTGTTGAAGCTCTCCCTAGCTATCTCAGGGACACCAAGCACCTTATGAATCTGATAAATGATGTTGCATGGGTGGAAGAGAATAACCGGTGGGTCACCATAGACGTCACAGCCCTTTATTCTTCCATTCCCCATTCAAAGGGATTGGAGGCTATGTCATTCTTCCTCAGGGGTTGGTCCTCCCTTACTGAAGGTTTTCAGAGATATGTACTACAAGTGGCTGAGTTCTTGTTAACTCACAATTTTTTTGAATTTGAAGGTGTGTTCTATCTCCAGAGATGTGGGACAGCTATGGGGGCGAAGTTTGCCCCCTCTTACGCCAACCTATTTATGGGTTGGTGGGAGCTGTCCCACATCTTTGGAGATAAGAACCCCCTCCGTGGTTGTATTACCTTTTACCGCCGCTTTATAGATGATCTAATCCTCATCTGGGAGGGCAGCCCTGATGATTTGGAAAAGTTTCTAGGGAAGCTCAATGACAATGATATTGGTCTAAAATTTACAAGTGAAACTAAAAAGACCAAGATTAACTTCTTGGATGTAGTACTGAGTGGGACTCCTGATGGTCGGATTGAGACAAGCCTATACAGAAAACCTATATCAGGCAACTCACTACTACATGCAAGAAGCTGCCACCCCAGACATGTGCCGTATGCTATAGCCAAGGGGCAACTCATAAGGGCCAAACGGAATTGTTCCGAGGCCAATGAGAGTGCCAACCAAATGATGGAAGTAAGAAAACGTTTATCTCAAAGAGGCTATCCTAGAAAGGTAATAAATAGGGCACAAAGGGAGGTGGATAGAATGGACAGACGTGACTTGTTAAGGGACAAACCAAACCAGACAAATGGGAAGGCCCAGAAGGGAGTTACATTTGTCACTGAATACAGTGCACAGTATGAGGAAGTATGCAGAATCGTCAAATACCATTTTGGTATGCTAATAGCAGACGATAGACTTACACAATGTGTTAAAGAAGGGCTTAGATGCTCATACCGACGAAACAAGAGCTTAGGCAATATATTGTCCCCAACAGTCTTACCGAAGACTATCACCCAGGGGAGTGCCTGGCTCAGTTGTAAAGGCTCCTACAAATGTGGAAGCTCAAGATGTGGAGCATGTGATTATTTAACTATGTCAGAACACTTTACCTCTACTGCAACAGGGAAGACTTATGAGATTAATTTTTGTCTTAATTGCACCTCTACCTTTGTCATCTACTGTGTAACCTGTACGGTATGTGGAAAACAGTACATCGGGCTCACCACTAGAGATATTAGAACAAGAATTATTGAGCACTTGTCTACCATCAGGAGGGGCAAGGCGACTACCCCTGTGGTGCATCATTTTGCCCAGGTTCATAATAAGGACCTTACCTGTTTTTCATGGCAACCAATAGATATGGTTCCTAGACCAAAAAGAGGGGGTGACCGTGGAGTAACTCTATCTAAAAGAGAAATGTTGTGGATCCTAAAAATGGATACCAGGATACCAAAAGGCCTGAACTCAGAATTCGACCTTATAAACTATTGGGAATAATAATACCCGATCCCATCTTTTTCATAATATTTATAAAACTATAAGATATTAAATTACACCACTCAATAATACATTAAACACATAACTCTCCTCATATCTAACTGACATAATCTGAGATCATTATACTGACACTTTTTTAGTCTTAAAGTGACGATAGTGCACATTTGTACTAGGAAATCAGATCTATAATTTAATTTGTTTAAATAGAAGGCCGTTACTATAGGCTATGGATATGACGGGATTAACTGTGACTGTGATCTGGAGGTAGCAAACATAAGTATTTATCTAACGTCTATGAAGGACGATTTATTTATTGTGAATAACCTCATATGTCTTAAAAATACCTATATAGATTTATAATGTAATCAAGGATAAATCTGTTTTTTCACCTCCGGAACATAAGGGGTTAAATGCAAAAATCTCTCTGGGCGTACTGTTGTTTTAAATGACATGTCCTTTTAACCAATGGTGTTGTTTCTAATTTTGTATATAAAGCACACCTGTGGCTGGCATAGTATGCTATGATTACGGCTTTGCCGAAACGCGTAAGCCTGCCAGCCAGAGGTATCCCATCTCTGTCTTTTTTGATTGACTATATGTCCTGTTTTTAAATAACCATAATAAAGGTTATGTTTTACATACGCTAGCGCTCCATGTTTTTCTTTTGTAATAAAGGGATTATCCATCTTTTTAAACAACAACAATTCTGGTGTAGACTGTCCCTTTAAGTATTTGTTTTGCTTTGCCCACTTCTTGCATATTACCAACAACAATTGAACATAATTATTTTGCTGTACAACATGTATGTTGCATTAATTTTGGGTGACAGTTATGTGAATATGAATAATTGAGCTGTACAAATGATATTGACTTGCAGGGTTTGGCAGCCTTGAACCACCCATCCCCCTCAACCTTTTAGTCACACAAGTGATTGTACCTTTTTGGGGGGATTAAATGGTACAGACATGGACCCTTTGACAGTTGGAAACATATTTGTACCTTATTTACCGCTAAATGGTACATATTAGTTCCTTAAGGTGTAATTATGATCCATTGAGGGTACAACCACAGCAGTTGTACCCTAAGTGTTCACAAACGGACCCCAACCGTACCCTTTTTTCTGACAGTGTAGAGAATTTAGTAAATTAATACATAATAGATACAAATATATCAATTTGAATGTTTCTATTTCGAATATTGCTTAATTTGAAAAATACATTCAAAGAAAGCATTAGAAATACTATTTTAGGGAGCCGGCCGACGAAGAACATGGCCGCTGACTGAGAGAGCTCCGGAGCTCCGAGTTCCGACGGCAGGTCCCCTGGGCTACATAAGGCACCAAAAATACAGCATTAGGTGTCACATACTCTCTGAACACCACCGGAGCCTGACACTCAACCATAATTACCATTCAAAGGCACAGCAAACAAGACGCCGACATGCGGCCTTAACGGAGACCACGAGGATAGAAAATGGCGACACAGTAACAGCTTGCTAGGCCTAACAGCGATACAGCGCATCTCACCACGCAGAGATGCATAGCTCACTTCGGAGGCAGACGACAACTGATCGGTGCTGTGCAGGGACACTATCGACCACCATTCCCGCCACTGGCCGCAAGTATACCTGTTGTTCACACCTGCATGTGTGAGACTCACTTAGAAACAGGGGCACACAGTTAAGAAGCTGCTGATAAACATATACAATGGATACATGAGATGTGGTCTAACCTTGACTCCTATAAGTAATGCCCCTGCCTGTGCCCTAGCCTTATTGCCGGCAGTGAGTGTGATTTAACAAGTGGGGGAAAACACAGCACTAGCTCGCCTCCCAGAGAAACAGCATGAGAAGCGACTGCAGCAAGAAATAGCCAGTCTGACCTTTAGGTTCGCTGAGAGCAGTAAAATCAACATAAACACACATAGTGTGATCTACACTGACTGCGGCTGCACTTGAATCACACATTAGTTTAGCCATATAAAACTTATCCATCTCACGCTAACCTGGTTAGCAGTGAGTGGGGAAGAATACAATCATAATACATCTTGGCACAAGACCACCATAACCTCATGCAGCAAACAAAAAGCTGATAAAATGAATAGACCAACTATGTCCACAAATACTAAGTTAAACTCCTTCTTCAAGCCACAAGAGGGTCTCACGCCCTCCAATCCAACATTGGCCACAGAAGACAGCACTGATAGCTTGGAGGAGAACTCGCAATGGAGCGATACTCAGAAAGCTAAACTCACAAGAGCTGACATAAACAACCTCCCCACTAAGCAAGATCTCACTCTCTTCATGTCGCAGGTTAATCAGTCTATAAAGGAGGGTTTAGCAGGCGTTAAAAAAGAAATCACCGCTCTGGGGAACAGAGTAATGTTACTGGAGGAGCAGGTTGAGGAAACAGCTAAGACCTCAGACAACCTGGAAGAGGCTGTACAACATCAGAATACAGCGATAGTCCAGCTACAAGAACAGATGGAGGACCTCGACAATCGAGGCAGGCGACAGAACCTCCGAATTAGAGGTGTTCCAGAACAAATTCTCCAAGCACAGATAGCCTCATACCTCCAAAACCTATTTAAATACCTGCTGGACTTGAATACAGGAGAATCCATTGTATTAGATAGAGCCCATAGGGCTTTGAGAGCACGACCTTCCAAAACGGCACCCCCTAGAGACATTATCTTGTGTTGTCACAAATTCACTGATAAAGAGAGGATCTTGCAGGCAGCGAGAAAGAAATCACTGATCATCTTCGGAGAAGACAGCATTCAGGTGTACGCAGACATCAGCAGTATCACCCTGGCAAAACGGAAAGAAGCCCGCTACCTGACTTTGCACTTAACTGATCTTGGGATCCAGTACAGATGGGGCTTCCCTTTTGCAATAAAAGTCACAAAAGATGACAAGATTGTTACCTACAAGAGCCCTGAAGATTTGGACAGTTTTTGCAAACAACTAGAAATATCACAGCCTTCCCTCCCGTCATTAAAGGACCCAGACCAAGGCAAAAAGAACCAACCAACCCTTCCTCAAAGGCCGCAACGCCAAGATTGGTCAACTGTATCAAAGAAGAGGAAAAACACCCCCTCCGGTTCCATAGCCGGAGATGGGGAGGACGAGGCAATAACCTGAGCTGCTGCATATTGGATTCAGAGTTTCTCCCTCCACACGGACTTGAGGTTGTGACTTGCTTTCTAACCTCAAACACTTAATCTACAGGTTGAGTTTGTTTAATGTGTTAATATGTTGAAAAAAAAGTTACTCGAAACGTTTGCTATTATAGGTAAATATTTGACTGTGGCAACCAGAGTGTGTGCTTGTGTGAGGCCAATAATTTACTTTGTTTTGACCTCTCATTTCAGTTAACCAATCAGTATGCTGAACTCATCTAACGAGTTAATGAGTTGTAATAGTTAGCCAAATAGTTCTGTTAACCCAACGAAAGCCAAATGTATCTGTCAAAATGTTTGCCTTCTAAATTGCTAAAATGTACCAACCCCAATCCGGGGACCCGCCCCCCAGGACGGAGCCAGCCATTCCCTGTTCATTTCTCCTTTCCACTTTTCTTGCGCTTTAACTCCCTTTCTTATCCTTGGTCGGCGCTTATTCCCCTTTTCCTATCCCTTTTCCCCTTCTCCCCCCCCCCCCTTTTCTTTTCCCGAAGCTCTCCCCTGTACTCCCTTCTGGCCCCCTCCTCATCTCCACCCACTCTCCTTTCCCTCATACCCCTCACCCCTTCCTTATCTCTGCCATCGTTTTGTATGGGTTTGTTTCTTTTTTATACCATGTTGAGATGTTTTGAGAATTTGTATTGTTCCAGTTATGTTAAATTTTCTTTTGTTTCTTTTGTTTTTCTTTTTATGCCTGTCAGCCCAGCCTTCCACATAAAGGAAGAGTTATCATGTTCAACCTCTTTCCTCACTGCACCTCACCACAGACCAGGTCACCTCCCTACAGATGAATTATCATTCACCTATGTTGCATCCCGATACAGGGTAAGAGCTTGCACACATGACCAACAAACACACAAATGACTAACAACACAGAATGTGAAGGGTCTAAACTCACCTACAAAACGCTCAATGGCACTGAAATGCTTTGCTAAACATAGGGACTTAATTATATTCATCCAGGAAACTCATTTTAAGGGCAAATCAGAACCTAAATTCCTATCCAAAACACACCCAACAGTTTTCCTTAACTCCTTTGAAGACAAAAAAACGAATGGAGTGGGGATCCTAATACACAAAAATATTAAGTTCGAACTAATAAAAAAGGTGGCAGATGAAGAGGGAAGGATCCTTATATTGATAGGAATGTTGTTTAATAATCCCATAACTCTGGTAAATGTTTACGCCCCCAATAACACCAAAGCTTAATTCTTTAACAGACTTGGCAAGTTAGTAAGTGAAAACAAGAGAGGGACACTAATCTTGGGGGGGGACTTGAACGTTATCTTAGACCCCACTCTGGATGCCTCTTCGGGGAAGCCATTCTCCCATGCCCGACCCCCAAACGCGACTTACGATTGCCTGACGCAGCTGGGTCTGGTGGATGTATGGCGCATACAACATAGCTCCCAAAGAAACTATACCTTTTACTCCCACCCTTGGGCAGTCTACACAAGAATAGACTATATTTTAATAGATAGAAACCACGTAGCTCTAGCAATAGACTCCGACATCCAGTCGACCGCATGGTCGGACCATTCACAGATAAGTATTAATCTAAATTGGCCGAACCACCCGATTACCCCTTATTTGTGGAGAATGGATAATTCCCTCCTTCTCGACCCATTAATAAATGAGACTCTCGCTAAGTCACTAGCAGAATATTTCCAAATAAATGCCACGCAGGGAGTAGAACCTAGGCTTGTGTGGGAAGCTCATAAAGCAGTTCTAAGGGGGGAATGTATCAAACACTCGGCTTATAGGAGGAAAATATATAATGAGAGAATTCACACTTTGACAGAACAACTTGGGACCCTGGAGCTCCAACACAAAAACAGGCCCTCAGACACAGAGACATTCACACTATTAACCGAAGCCAGGCAAAATATAAATAGTATTTTAATGAAAGAAGCACAAAGGAAGGCACTAAACATCAGGAAGCTATATGCTTTTGAGGGAAACCGTTCGGGCCCTTTGTTGGCAAAACTCCTGAGGGCCCAGAGCGCTAGATCCCAAGAAGATAAGTTGGTGACAACAGATAATCGGCACATATATGATAGTAAACAAATTGCTGACCACTTTGGTAACTTTTACTCTAAACTATACAATTTAGAACACGTAAACACACCGGAGCATCTAGCAGACATGCGGGACTACATCAAGGCAGCAGACCTCCCAGCCCTAGACCAAACACAAAAGGAAGCCCTAGAGGCACCTATATCACTTGCAGAAGTAGTTAAGGCCATCACCAACTTACCATCAGGGAAGAGCCCAGGTCCCGATGGTTTCACCAACGCATATTATAAATCTTTTAAGAGCATCTTGGCTCCACACTTGTTACACTTATTTAACGCTCTGGATGACAACCCCACTCTCTCAAAGGACATGCTACTGGCGCATATTTCAGTCATTCCCAAACCAAATAAAGACCCCACAGACCTAGGGAGTTATAGGCCTATTTCCCTCCTGAATACAGATGTCAAGATCCTGGGCAAGATATTGGCTACGCGAATTAACGGAATACTTTATTCCCTTATACAAATGGATCAGGTGGGCTTTGTCCCTGGGAGGGAAGCCAGGGACAACACCATCAGGGCGGTCACCCTTATTTCCTATGCCAAGCATTATAACATCCCCTCGGACTACCTGGATGCAGTAACTTTGCAGAGAGTGGCAGATTGGCACAGGTCAGCAGACACTAAGGCATGGGTAGCAATAGATTCAAACATCCTCAAAACCCCTGAGGTGGGTGCCCTTTGCTGGGTCTCCAAAGAACTCAGACCGCCCCAATGCACAGAGCTTGCAATACATCGAAGATCATTTGAATCGTGGGATTCACTTATCAAACGGAGAAAACATATCTCAGGGGTTCGCTCTCCACTTTTCCCAATCCCGAGAAATGCTGAATTGATAGGAGGCTTAGATAAAGGTTATAAGAGAATAACAGGCTGGGGTTACACCACCCCACTAAAAGAATTTACCATACAAGGGAAACTTAAAAAGAGAGAAGATTTGTCAGGGATAATGGGAGGCAGTTATTCCGGCTGATTAAAATACTCTCAGTTGGTGCACTTTGTCCACACATCTCCGCACAGGCACGATTTTTTTGAGGGAACTTACCCCATTTGAAAGTTACTGTCTCATCAAGGGAACAGCGAAACACTCGCTGTCACTGGCAAAAAAAATGATCCAGGGAGATCAGGCTCAACAACTTCCCTCATATACACAACAATGGCACATAGACATGCAAACAAACTTACAGAGAGAAGAGTGGCATTACATTTTTATGCGTACAAAGAAAGACTCCACCTCCCCCCAGGCACTAGAACTTAACTTCAAAGTGCTATCACGCTGGTACCTCACTCCTGTGAGACTACAATCCATCTACCCTGGGTCTTCGGGAAAGTGCTGGAGGGGAATGCGGAGCGAGGGGTACTTACCTCCACATGTGGTGGCATTGCCCTAGTGTCCAAACTCTTTGGAGTTCAGTAGAAAATTATCTTAAGCCGCTTCTGGGGGGTGATATCTCTCTAACACCTAGAATCGCGCTACTGAATGACTTGCCGAGATTACCATGTTAGCTGAGACTCACTTTACTCCAATTGGGTCTGACAGGAGCCAAAGCCTTAATAGCACTACATTAGAAGAGCCCTTATTCACCGACACAAAGAAATTGGACAGATAAAGTCACAGATCTTCTAATTATGGAGGGATATGGTTACGCAAAAAGGGGGAAATCACACATGCTAGCAGATATAACATTTATTTGGGAGGGCGGCGGGCGAGAGGTTACTTGAATCCTTCTAATTAGCCTCCAGACCAGTGATACTAGTACAATAATAGAAACTTCCCCTAAGGGAATGAGGATTGAGAGGACTGACTTTTCTACACACCACAAATACCTCCTATATAAAGACACCTCTATAAGACGAGACCCTTTAAGTGGCTGACAGGCATTTCATTCCATTTCATTTCATTTTATTTTATTTTACTTTACCTTATATATTTATTTTATACTATTTTATATTAGCTTATTTTATTTTATTATTTTATTTTTATTATTATTTTAATTTTAGTTAGTTTCTATTACATATCTTATTTTGTTTTATTCTAGTCTTCTCAATTTTTTCTCGCTTATTGCATGAGTATGTTTAATTGTTGTTATTGTTCGATTGTACACCTCCTCCGTTTTGTTTCAAGACTAACACCGATATGAACATTTTAGTACATATAATATATCATCACCCGGTACAACGCTTCAGATATTGAGACTTTAACAATCATCCGGGCTCCAGGATGGAGACAATCTTACATGTCAATGCTATGTTTATGTCTTACATTTTCCATCGATAAGATTAACTTTGATGATGTACTGTACAATCTCTTTTTGAATCAATAAAACTGTTTAAAAAAAAATAAAAAAATAAAAAATACTATTTTATTCAACAAATTTTAGAATGTTGTACAAACATTCTAAATTTTATTTGAATGATCAAATGTGTTAAAATTAATTTCATGTTTCGAATGTTGCAAAACATTCGCCCATCCCTAGTTCTGGGCTGGATTACAAGTAGAGCACTAATTAGAGATTTCGCTAGAGTGGTAACTGCGCTAGAAGTGAACTTTTTGCATGCGTTGGGTTAGCTGGTTTTATGTGCTGAATGTAAAAAGTTATTGATCCAGCTGAAAAAAAAATAAAAAAATCCGAACTTACAATATCGCGTGCGTCATAACATATTCCCCCATAGAAGTCAATGGAGAAAAAAAGTGAAGAAAACATAAGAACCCACTTGCATGCAAACCTGAATCGCCATAAGATCCCTACTCTAATAACTTCTTTACCGCCACATAGCCCGCCGCAAAGTCCACACTAAAATATTAACACCTAAACCGCCAGCCCCCACTGCAAATTAACCCACTAACATCTAAGCCCTCTAATTTAACACCCCCTTAATTAACCCAAAATAGACTAACCCTAACTTTAAAAAAAACTTAACTACCTTTAAAAAAATAAAAACTGAAAAAACCTAACATTATAGTAAAAAAAAAACTAACATTACAAAAAAATAAAAAAAACCTAACATTGCTGTAAAAAAATAAATACAGAAAATAAAAGAGTTATGCCTATTCTAAAACCTCTCCAAAAAAAAAACTCCAAAATATAAAAACCTATTCTAAAACTGAACTCACCCTTAAAATGGCCTTTTGTAGGGTATTGCCCTAAAATGAACCAGCTCTTTTTCTTAAAAAAACTTACCACCTTCTAACATTAACGCTCCAACTCCCATTCAAATTTTAAAAAATAAATTAAAAAAATACTCTAAAAAGTGCCATGAAAAGGGCATTTGGCTGGGCATTGCCCTTAAAAGGGCATTTACTTGCCCTTAGGAAAAAAAAACTCCCCAAAAAGACCTAAAACTAAACCTCAAGATGGTACTCACCAACGATGAATTAAGGCAGTTGCGCTCCCTCTTTATCCCAGCGGTGATCATTCTTCATCCCGGCGGCAGTCCATCTTCTTATCTTCATCCCGGCTGTGGTCTTCATCCATCTTCAGTTCATCAATAAAGATCCTCTTCATGCGGTCACCAGCTGCACACCGAATTTCAAATGTGAGGTACCCTTTTTATATAGGGGTACCCTTGCATTCCTATTGGCTGATTTCATTCTATTGGCTGATTTGAATTTAAACATGAAATCAGCCACTAGAAATGCAAAGATACCCCTTAATAAAAGGGGTACCTCTCATTCAAAATTCAGTGCGTGTCTGGTGACCGCATGAAGAGGATCGTTATTGACAAGCTGAAGATGGATGAAGATCACCACCCCTGCCAGCGGAATGAAGATAATAAATGGACTACCGCCGGGATGAAGAAGGACCACCTCCGGGATGAGGAAGGACTACCCTGCCCAGATCCATCTTGGGATTTAGTGTAAAGTTTGTTGTTTGTTTTTTTGGGCGGGTTTTGTTTTTAGATTAGGGATTATCTTTTTCTTTCTCTGGGCAGCAAAAGAGCTAAATGCCCTTTTAAGGGCAATGTCCAGCCAAATGCCCTTTTTAGAGTAGGTTTTTTTAGATCTTTTATTTGGGGTGGGTTGGGGGGTTGATGTTAGAAGGAGGTAGGTTGTTTTTTATTTAAAGACCCTTTTAAGGTATATTTGTAGTTTAGGGTTACAATAGTTTTTTGGGGTTTTGAGGTGGTTTAGAATAGGCATAATCTTTTTATTTTTGGTAATTTGTTGTTTATTTATTTATGGTAGTTTTTTAATTTTGTAATGCAAGGTATTTTTTTACAGTAATGTTAGTAATGGTATTTACGGTTAGTCTTTTTTTGGGTTATCTTGGGGCTGTTAGGTTAGGGGTTTAGATTTTAGTGAGTTACTTGCATTGGTGGCTGGTGGTTTAGGGGTTAATAGTGTAGTGGAGACTTTGCAATGTTGGGGGCTGGTGGTTAAGGGGTTCATAGTTTAGTTTAGTGCAACTGTTTCCTCTGGACAAACTCTTAATGCAACCTTTCAGGTTTGAGCAAGATTGCATTTACTTTCAACTTGTAATACGAGCATACATTACCACTCAACACTACCCATAGAAAATTTGGGGAGCATAAATTACTGAGACTGTGCAAATGAATTTGTGGTAATTTTAACAGCATGCCACTGGTATATGGATTTGAGAGAAAAGAACACCGCAATCGCGTTTATGCTCCTCACAATAACAATAGCGCTCTACTCATAATCTAGCCCTGTAACGACTTGGTAACCAGTAGGTGTTATATAGAAGCGTATAAACTGTGAGAGGACAGTGTTATGTATTAACCCCAGAGTAACTCCTACAGACCATTGCTCAAAAATGTTTATTGTTTTTTAACCTATTTTTATATTTTGTGTAAGTGTTTCAATATAAAAATGGAACCCCCTGCAAATGATAGGATCCATTTAATGAGAAATTAGTGCTATAGTAGCTTTAGTACATGTGAGATTGCACATTTACATAACAGTTTCACTCTATGGAAGTTTTTTTGTTTTCTTTGAGGTCATTCACCAAGCAAAATTCATCATTGAGAGACTGCTTGAAACCTTTATTTTAAATCCATGTACTTACTGGCTGTAGTGCACAGTGATGTATTCTCTGTTTAGGTGTCATTATGAGTGTAACTGTGCTTTTTCATGAGCTTTGTGTAACTATTTTGTCCCGCGTAACAGTTATCCAGAGCTCTGAAGTCACGCAAAGCCAACAAGCATTCAATTCAATTGCGCTTGAGCACGCGCATTTACTTTCAATTTGTAATACGTGCTCTACTTCCGACGTGCGCAAACACCAGGGATAAACCCCTTATCACTCTAGCACAACTGTTAACGCACCACTCATAATCAAGCCCACAAATCAGCAAGAACTAACACTTCGTATAAATTGGTTAAATTGTAATATATGCAAGTTTTATTCCAACAAATCTGGGATTTTATTTCATTTTTCTTTACGGAATAAGCTGACAGCTTTAAATAAATTTATTATTTAGGATGAAAAAACATTGTAACATTTTAGGAATTGCTTTTCTATTAATGTCGTTTACATTGATGCAAATTGTAAAATCATTCACCCAGATATAAGTTTGCAAATACCCACGCTCCTGCCGACTTATCTAGTAATGCTGATACTGTCAGGCTTTTCATCACTCTCTAAATATGCCCTTATGCAAACGAAGCAATTAAAAGATGATTAGTGTGTATTTAAATGTTTTTGTAAACATTATAGCGGAAACATTATCTTTCATCAAGCTAAATATTATTAACTATGAAGATCCTTAAATAATTGTGCTTGTGACTTATGTGTAATTTTTACTTGCAAAAAACAAATGTGTTAAAGGGACAGTCTAGACCAATACATCATTTTGTTTACTTATTGTTACATACCAGAGAAGCACCCTGCTTCTGGTTCCACATCTATAAGCGTGTAGGAAGTACATGAAACATTTTAAAAATCATCATTTGTTAGGACCTGAAAATGGCTGCCAAGCTCCACCCATCTACTGGGTGTATATTTTGGTTATGTTAAGTTTCTCCAATCACAATCAACTCTTAAATATGTTTTCCTACTCTCACTATGATTTGTGTATGTGCAATCTGAAATAGCTAGCTGAAAAATATTAAATGTGCACTGCTAAACTGTTATACAATAAAACAGCTAACTGGACGAGTAGAAAGCTGTTTCACGTACATCTTACAAGCTTATAGATGTGGAACCCATTGCAAGATACTTGTCTGGTATATAACAATAAGTAATAAAGTATTGGGTCTAGACTTTCCATTTAATGCCAGTATAGTTGCTTAATGACAGATGCCTTAAGGGCATGACACTGCATGACACTGACCCTGAATGGAGGCTGTATTCTAGGTTTTTTACAGAGTGTCTCTCCACAGGAGGCCACCCCAGCAATTTTTTAGGGGCATGGTGTCCGTGTGATGGCATTCCGGTTAGTGGGATACCTCCATTACATGAGTTACACGCTGTAATCAGTAAGATTATCATGCTGTTGCTGGATGAATGCATGTGATGCTATCCTGCAACATTAGAGTAACAGTCAAATATGATTGTTATTGTGTATAAAATGTCAACATGATTGTATACTTAAATGGAGTCCAGTGATGCCCGGAAAATTGTATTCTGCAGTATTCTTGTGGGATAACACAGATGTATAATATCCTTTAGGTAATAGATTTCTTTGAGGTCCTGTCCTAAAATTATCCATGTTGGAGAATTCCCAAGCACAAAGCCAATTAAAACATTGAAATTTTACTCAGGTAACAGCGTTTTAATTTAGTTCATTGCTAAAACCTGCCCCCTTTACCAGCCAGATTTTCATAATTACCTTGGGTGAGAGCAGGTTAATAACTAGGCATCTGTATTCCGCAGATTCATTAGCTCATTTTCAGAACTGGATTTCTTCTTGTGACAGTGAAATACACCGGGATCTGTGCAAATCCAGATCTTAGTGCGTTTCACAAGCAGAGAATGAGCTCTGAAAAGAGCCGAAGCCTTCTTCTTCCTCATTCAGCAGAATCTGCTAAATTCACATACCTATTAATAAAAAAAATCTTACCTGCTAGGGAGGTCTGATCATGAAAACCTCTGCTGTTAACTTTCAGTGTTAATGTTTCATGTAAAACTTAACATATACATACATGTACACATATGCAAACATACACACTTGCGTCCTTCACCTTCCCCTCACCTTTGTTATATACCTTATCGGTTTAACCATTTTTTTATTTGTTAACCTTTTGTTTTGCATCAGTTTAGCCTTAGTTCATCTTCTTGTACGTTGAATGCGTAATAGGAGCATTAATATTAAATACCAGGTTTTCTAAAGCATTAAATGAGAAAGGGGTATTTCAGATCATGCATGACTTGTAATATGAATACAATGAGCGTTCTGCTACTGATTTCCATTGGAAGTATATTGGTATTGAGAGGGTTAAATATGTTTGATTTAACATTTTAACAACTTGTAATTTCTGATTGAGTGTTGTTTTCATTTGACTGTTCCTATGTGTTTAATGTCACACAAAAAAGGTTAAACACATCAGTAAAGTTCTACTCAGGAAGTATTGCAGCTTCCAAGCAGATCTGGTGATTGGTGGGGTAGTTAAAAATACCAAAAAAAAAAATAACACTAAACTCATAAAATCTACTCACGGTTCCTGAAGTCTGGATATCCATCTTCATACAGGTGGTGAGAAGTCTTCATCCAGGGGGCGACACCTTCATCCATCCCGGGGGCGTCTTCTATCTTCATCCCAGTGGCGCGGAGCGGAGCTATCCTGGAAGCCGATGCCATCCTGCACGGAGCGTCCTCTTCATACGGTCACCGCCGTACATGCAAGGTAGCTGTTTCAAAATGGTGTATCTTGCATTCCTATTGGCTGATTTGATTCTTCAAATTAAAATCAGCCAATAGGATGAGAGCTTCTAAAATACTGTTGAGGGGATTTTTTATTTTTTTACAGGTAAAAGAGCTGTTTAACTTAGGGCAATGCTCTACAAAAGGCCCTTTTAAGGACTATTGTTAGTTTATTGTAGGCTAGGGGGTGTTTTTATTTTGGGTGGGCTTTTTTATTTTTTAGGGTTATTAGATTAGGTGTAATTGTTTGTATTTTTGATAATTTTGTTTATTATTTTTTTTTAATCTTAGTGTTTTTTATTTTTCAGACTTTTAGTGTTTATTTTTTTTGTAATGTTAGATTTTTTATTTTTCGTAGGATTATTTTTTCCACCGCTCTCTTTTGTGCACTCTCTCCACCCTCTCTTTTGTACTCCCTCTCCCCCTCTCTCTTTTATGCTCTCTCTCCCCCTCTCTTTTGTGCTCTCTCTCCCCATCTCTTCTGTGTTCTCTCCCCCCTCTCTTTTGTGCTCTCTCTCCCCCCTCTCTTTTGTGCTCTCTCTCCCCCTCTCTTTTGTGCTCTCTCTCTTCCCTCTCTTTTTTGCTCTCTCTCCCCCCTCTCTTTTGTACTCTTTCTCCCCCCTCACTTTTGTGCTCTTTCTCCACCCTCTCTTTTGTGCTCTTTCTCCCCCCTCTCTTTTGTGCTCTTTCTGCCCCCCTCTCTTTTGTGCTCTTTCTCCCCCCTCTCTTTAGTGCTCTTTCTGCCCCCCTCTCTTTTGTGCTCTTTCTCCCCCCTCTTTTGCTCTCTCTCGACCCTCTATTTTGCTCTGTCTCCCACCTCTTTTGTGCACTCTCTCTACAGACCGTGCCCCACCATGCCCGCACTGCCCAGTCATGCCCCCAACCATGCCCGAGGCATGCACTCCTACACCCCGGCCCTGTCCACTCTGCCCGGCCATGCCCACTCCCTCCGGACAGCAGATCAGGTTAGTTTGTGTAAGACCAGGTGTGTTTGTCCTCATGCTGGGGCATATTTATCAAGCTCCGAATGGAGCTTGATGCCCCATGTTTCTGGCGAGTCTGCAGGCTCACCAGAAACAGCAGTTATGAAGCAGCAGTCACAAAGACCACTGCTCCATAACCTGTCCACCTGCTCTGAGCAGGCGGACAGACATCGCCGGAAATCAACCTGATTGAGTACGATAGGGTTGATTGACACCCCCCTGCTGGCGGCCTATTGGCCGCAAGTCTGCAGGGGGCGGCGTTGCACCAGCAGCTCTTGCGAGCCGCTGGTGCAATGCTGAATATGGCGAGCGTATGTCGCATTAGGTCCGACAGACCTTGATAAATATGGGCCGCTGTCTCTACTGCGCATGACAGCTTCGGACCAACACACAGCCTTTAATATTGTAGGATTGTAATTTTAATTTAAAATTAGGTGGGTGTTAGGTTTAGGGGTTAATAGTTAAATTTAGTGTTTTGCGATGTGGGGGGCCAGAGGTTTAGGGGTTAATAATTTTATTCAGTGGCAGCGTTGTCGGGGAACGGCAGTTTAGGGTTTAATAACTTTTATTTAGTGTCAGCGATGTCGGGGAGCAGCGTATTAGGGGTTAATCACTTTATTTAGTGTCGCAATGACGGGGGGCAGCGGATTAGGGGTGTTTAGACTATGGGTTTATGTTAGGGTGTTAGGTTTAAACTTAACTTTCTTTCCCCATAGACATCAATGGGGTTGTGTTATGGCGATCTCCATTCCAGGTGTTTTTTTTATAACACTTTCTCTCCATTGATGTCTATGGGGGAAAGTGTGCACGAGCACGTCAAATCAGCCCTCGGCTTTTGTGCGATATGGAGCTTAACGTACAGCACAAGGAGGCTTTTCAGTAACTCGTAACGGCAGCGATATGAAGAGTGAAATAACACAATTTTTGGCGCTATTTTCGCACCCTGTTTAGCGCAAAACTCTTAATCTAGGCGATTGTTAGCTTGGCTCAGTAACACACAATTACATGCAATTTTTAAATCATTGTAGCATGATGCTACAATGATTTAAAAATTGATTTTTCTGCATTAGAACATCTCTTTAAATTACCCTTCTAACATTCCAAAGCCAGGAATAAACTTATGCTTATATATATATATATATATATACACATGCACTTACACACATACAGTATATACACACATGCACTTATACACACATGTACACACATGCACTGTCTTACACACATATACACACATGCACTTACACACACATATACACACATGCACTTACACACATACAGTATATACACACATGCACTTATACACACATGTACACACATGCACTGTCTTACACACATATACACACATGCACTTACACACATATATACACACATGCACTTAAACACATACAGTATATACACACATGCACTTACACACATGTACACACATGCACTTACACACACATGTACACACATGCACTTACACACACATATACACACATGCACTTACACACATATACACACATTCACTTACACACATATACACACAAGCACTTATACACACATGCACTTACACACACATGCACTTACACACATGCACTTACACACATATACACACATGCACTTACACACATGCACTTACACACACATATACACACATGCACTTACACGCATATATACACACATGAACTTACACACACACACATGTATACACACATGCAGTTACACACACACACACTCCGTTACACACATGCACTTACACACATACAGTATATACACACATGCACTTATACACACATGCACTTACTCACATATATATACACATGCACTTACACACACATATACACACATGCACTTACACACACATCTACACACATGCACTTACACACATATACACACATGCACTTACACACATACAGTATATACACACATGAACTTATACACACGTACACACATGCACTTACACACACATGTACACACATGCACTTACACACACATATACACACATGCACTTACACACACATACACACATGCACTTACACACACATATACACACATGCACTTACACACACATATACACACATGTACTTATACACACATGTACACACATGCACTTACACATGCACACACACATATATATATATATATATATATATATATATATATATATATATATACATGTACTTACACACACATATACACACACGCACTTACACACAAGCACTTACACACACATGCACTTACACACATGCACTTACACACATATACACACATGCACTTACACACATATACACACATGCTCTTACACACACATATACACACATGCACGTACACACATATACACACATGCACTTACACACATATACACACATGCACTTACACACATGCACTTACACACACATATACACACATGCACTTACACACATATACACACATGCACTTACACACATACAGTATATACACACATGCACTTATACACATGTACACACATGCACTTACACACACATGTACACACATGCACTTACACACACATATACACACATGCACTTACACACATATACACACATGCACTTACACACACATATACACACATGTACTTATAC